>NC_087212.1:15882063-15957063 GCF_015104395.2 Macrobrachium nipponense
ACTAAAATCATAAAAAAATAAATAAAAAGAATATACACAGTTTATCCAGAATATTTGTGAGATTGGTTGAATTGTGCACTAAAATCATAAGAAAAAATAAAAAGAATATACACAGTTTATCCAGAATGTTTGTGAGATTGGTTGAATTGTATACCAAAATCATAAGAAAAATATTATCCAGAACATTTGTGAGAATGGTTGAATTGTATACTAAAATCATAAGAAAAAATAAAAAGAATATACACAGTTTATCCAAAATATTTGTGAGATTGGTTGAATTGTATAAAAAAAGCATAAGAAATAAAAAGAATATACAGTTTATCCAGAATATTTGTGAGAATGGTTGAATTTTATACTAAAATCATAAGAAAAAATAAGATAATATACTACATAAGTTATCCACCTATTTGTGAGACTGGTTGAATTATTTGTGAGATTGGTTGAATTGTATACTAAAATCATAAGAAAAAATATAAAGTATATACACAGTTTATCCAATATATTTGTTCTGGGTCTGTTTTCCCAGATACTTTCGTCCTGGGTGTGTTTTCCAAGACACTTTCTTCCTGAGTGTGTATTCCTGGCCACTTTCTTCCTGGTTCTGTTTTCTTAGATACTTCTTTCTGGGTCTGTTTTCTTTGACTCTTTATTAAGTTCCAAAACAAGAGAAAATCCGCTGACTTCGAAGAGATACAATTACCGACTTCCGGAGACACAATTTAAACAAGAAACTATCTGTTCCTGTCTGCCTGGAGGTCGTTTTGGGTGTAGGAACTTCGGAAGAACAAAAGAGGAAGCGAGCAAGAGAAGGTAAAACCTTCTGGGGCGCCATTTAGAAAAAGCCAGATGAAACCTATCAGAAGCAGAACGGTATCTGTAAGCCACAGGCGCTTAGGTGATTTGTAAGAGATCCGTGAGGAGGAGAGAGAGAGAGGGGGGAGAGAAAAAAAGAGAATCGTAGTGGCATCTGGAGAGAGAGAGGGTGGATACTGTAAATGTATGTATATATGTAAGTGTTTACATAATAAAAAATATGGAATGTTAGTCCATATATATAAAAGATTGCTTGCAGGAATGTGATCAGACTAGAGACGCTAAAGATGACGTATACAATAAGTATGTAGGCTAAGATAACATGCCGTCACCTGTAGTCATTCAATTGTTTATAAACATTAGTCCAAGCTCCCTGCTTGAGACAACTACCCCGACCTATGATTCAAACGGCCTACGTGATCTGTAGCGTGTCTCATTTGATTGTGTGTTCGTATGAAACTATGTCATTTGTATGTATGTTCATATGTTCGAACTACTGTCTGCTCCTTCATAACTTGTAACAGAGATGGTAGACAGGAGAACAGAGTTAGCTATCGTCATTAGAAGACCTGTACCTCTTTACCTAAGCTTTATCATGTAGAGGAATAGGATTAGCCATCATCATTGGAAGAAGCGATCAAGCTATCGTTATTAGAAGACTTGTACAATCATATCTGATCTTCAGCATGTAAAACTTCAGAAGAATACATATAGTTTTATATTTCGTGTTTTCTACAAAAACCTCCTCACCATGAGTTTAACACATCGTCGTAATAACCAACAAGATAAAACCGACTTCGTAAATGATCTACAAACCCCCAGACACTCCATTGAAGATGGAAGTGCAATACCAACCGACTTAGCGTAAGATTATCGCTAGTCTAACATTACCTCATAGGGCGCCTTATCATACAAGGCACAAGCCCTAATATTGGTGGCCAGCGTACCAGAAGAACTCTACAACGTCCTACGAAGAAAACCAGAATAATAAATCATGTATCATAAGAAGTCAACGACGACGGAAGCAGCAGATTCTTCAAGCAACATAGTATCATCGTTATGAGCGACTTCAGAAAACAACAAGAACTCTTTAACGACGACGAAAGAAAGAGATTCTTCAAGCAACATAGTATCATCGTTAGTGAATAACTTCAAGAAACAAAACCGACGTGTCCTTTTTCCTACGACAACGCAAGCTTCGTCTCTCATTAGAATCATTCAAGAAAACATCGTTAGTGAGCGTTTCCGGCACTCAAGAAACAACCGAAACGCGTCTGCAGCATCGGATCTTTCAAGGGCTCGAATCATCGAAACAACGCGCACGTGGGAAACTGAAGCCAAACCAGGTCATCGCTAAATAGAGAAGGAGGACCAAGGCCGTGTGTCGTTATCGGAACACCGTGACTTCCCACAAAAGCAAGCTAAGTACAATTTTTTATTCATTTGGAGTAACTTTGAGTGTTTCCTTTGCAGGTCGAATTTCGTTATTCCTGTGGCTGAAGTTACGAGAAATTCTTAATCTAACTTTTTTACAGAAATTATCAACATCATTGAGATTTCGCTACTGCGAGTTTTTATCTTTGAGTGTCTGTTTCCAGAAGTTCTACTGAAATATCATAATCATATACTATGTTAATTTTATCATTTTGGGTGATTATTAATCCCTTACGTAACAAATCAAATTAAACAGTGAATATGCGTTTACGCAGTGGACGTCTGTATTTATACAGATGCATGGATAGGGTCGTTAAGCACCGTAGTGATTAGAAAACACACAAAAAACAAGTGGAACACGTACAAATCTATATAAATTAGAGGTAACACTATTTCGGGTCATGACAATAAATGCTCCTTTGCAAGTCCCGATCGCAGTTTTTAGCCTTGAGTTTTTTGAGTTATATAAAATATCGAACCTCAATGACTCAACTTAACTTTAAAAATATGGCTGGATTGCAAGGAATAACATGTCTGTAAAAAACTTTCATCAGGCTAAATGCGCTGACCAGGATCCCTCACTATTTCAAATTTTAGCAAAGAATGAAGTACAAACAGTTAATATTGAATGCAGTAGTGATAACTTGTCTTATTAGTAATCGCTCAGTTCCTAATAGTTCGTCATTCATTGCTTTATATGTAACCAGCAACATAATGCTAAAAACACACAATACGTTGCCGATGGTAATAAAGAGAAGGATCTTAATTATTACAAAAAAAAAAAAAATAGAAACAGTAGCCCGTTCAGAATCAAACAAGCAAACTCGGTGACTGTGTCACCTAGTCAAGCGGTCAAGGTCAGTCAAAAACTGCCGAAGTGTTCAAGCATAGCAAATTCCATACAATAAGCGACTCCAGCAGAGTGGGGAAAAGCGATGTTGGTTCATACATACCGATAATCTTTTTGAATTAAACAAAAGGATTTTTCCTATGAAACACACGACCGTATAAAGTAATCAGAGCAGGTTTTCGTTTTTTTTAATACGTAAGTTATTATTAGTAGTGGTGGATAAAGCCCAACTGTACGCGCCGTAAAAATTAGAATATCTTGTTTATTCCTTTAGTACACGTAATATCCTGTATTTACGGACTCACCGTCTGTTGTTCGAACTTCCCTAATGAGAAGTCCGGATAAGCGAGCGTTTACAGATACCTCTATAGTTATAAAAAACATTGATCTGTATCTAGTGTAATTGTAAGATTCATCTAGGGGTATACAAAATATTAACTTACATCCTGCAAAATAAGGCGTGTTTATCAAAGGGAAATCCTATAAACCTTCAAACATATTAAAATCCGTTTGAACAAAATGAGACAGTTAATCAAATAATAACTTATATAAAGGAACTATACATTTGTCTCATAAATCGTACATTGTTCAATGACCCAACAGAATTCTCCCCACAACCGCAGTCGCACTTTGCACGCAAAATCTCGAGAAGCATGCACCCTCGAATGTCTTAGTGCGTGTAAAAAGACTTTGCTGGGAAATGAAATTTTAATCCTTCCCGACACTCTGAAATATAACGATTTCCGCGAACAAAGCCCTAAAAGTATACATATCGTGGCATCACGGAAGTTATAAATATCGCATTTTTTTATTGTTGCTAATTTTTAATCACGCCCAACCAGTCGTGGATGAATCTCTCTGATAATCTATCTAAAGTAATATCCGTAAAGTCATTCAAGCAGAGGTGATTCAGCAGAATTTTTTTTTATCTTCTACCTGAATACCAGGAAGTTTCTCCACTAGCGAGTGATCTCTGGGAGAAAAACGGATGTCATTGAAAACAAAATACGGTCTAAGGACAAACATAAAGCTATATACGTACCTTCGCATAGACTCTCAATGAAATTTCAAAATAGAGATAAATGACGAAGTTGAAAAATGTTAGTAATAGGAGTCATTAGGAAATCAAATAAGCCCATATAATTTTTCCCTCAAATGTCATGCCATAAAAGATCGGATTTCGCGTATCTGCGTAGATTCTGTCGCTTAAACAAGGAAACGACTCCCGATAGTTTCCAGTGCGATGTACCGACGACATCTTATCTCTGTTAGGTTAGAATAAAATTTTTTTCACCAACTTGGACTTACTTAAATGCTTTTACCAGATACCATTACCTAAGTGATTGTACCTCATACCCCGTTTTCAGCACACTCAGGGGACATTATCAATTTTTACGTATGCCTCCGGCTTACGTTGCACCCCAATTACAATATAGTGTTTGGAGACTTTTAGGGGATACCCTACATGCCTATATGGATGATCTTGTAATCTTTTCTAATACCTTAGAAGTACATTCACATAAAGTAGAGCTAGTGCTACAGAGACAAAGACAAATAATCTCAGAGTAAAATATCTAAATGTGAGTTTTTTAAAAACCGAACATGTTTATCTAGGTTTTATGTGTCTGGTCAAGGTCTTAAAAGTAGTCCATGGTAAGGTGTTGGCTATTCATAACTTTCCGGTACTTATTAACGTAAAAGGGGGATACAGCACTTTTGAGCTGTAGTGGGTATTACAATCGTATGTAAATATGTAACTCTTCAATCATGACAGCTCCTTTAACAGATCTTACGAAGAAGAGCGTAGATTTATTATGGTCTGAAAAGCATCAACAGGCGTTCGATATCTTAAAAGCGGAAAATGCAGCTTACCTAACTTAAAAATCCCTGATTTAAATAAGGAATTTTTTTTTATTGCACAGACGCCTCAGACCAAGGGGTAAGAGGATACTACTTCAGTAATATGATAAACAGTTCTTCCCTATAGCTTTTTATTCACGTAAACTAAAGCCCTCTGAAAGTAAATATGCAGTAATAGGCAAGGAAGGGCTAGGTATCTTTAACACTAGTACATTTTAAGTTCATAATCTATGGCTATCCTGATAAAGTCCTTACTGAACATGAGTCCTTTACCGAGTTTTTCAAAGGCTTTAATCACAGTCAAAGGAACTCTGTGACAAATGATCATTCAGGTTATTGGAGCCAAGATAAGATATCTACCTGGGAAAGCAAATATCATAGCTGACGCATTATCCCGCAATCCCGCACCATACAGCAAAGAACCATTAATTGGACTAAAAGATATAGAAACATCCGTGCCTATTGTTAAAACCGTATCTAAACAAGAAAATTCCTTAACCCAAGAGATCGCGAGCATTGAATATCTGGGTCGGAGCGCAGAACTGTTACAAACTGAACAAAGGCAAGTGTCAACAGCGATAAGCAAAAACAATAAACACCAAACAATAAACACTTCGAAACGGAAACAGGGTCAGTGGCTAGGCAAAAACAATAAACACTTCGAGCAGAAACCCTAAAGCAAAAGTATATTTATAGTATGTGTATCAGAATAATGTAATCAAATGTAATGTTCTATGTAGGTCTGTGACGAGGAAAACCCGAAGAACACAGCAGATGACTAACGACCAGGTATTTTAGTAATAATCTCTTTCATACCAATCGTCATAAACTGGTTGCATTCCGTCATCCAGTGGTTCCCTAGTATGTCACAGAAAGCCAAATCACTGTTTTACTGGCCTACAATGCTTACAGATATAAAAAGCACATATCTGATTATAACACGTGTCATGGAAAACAAGGGATACACTAAGACACCTGTCCAGTTTAAGGGCCTATCCCGTGCCAAATCAATCCTTGAAAGAATATACGTAGAATTATTAACAAAGTTACGAGTCTGACAGAGCAAATAAACACTTCTTAGTGTTAATAGTTCCTTGACACGTTATATAGAAGTAATAGCACTAAAAACAACACCGCAATTGAGTGCGTTAGGAATATTTATGAGTGCTAAAATCAGTAAATATGGAATTCAACACATAATAATCTGTGACTCGGGTGGTGTAAATCAATAATAATCTCCTTAACACGTTGTGTGAATTCCTTTCCATTAAGAAAACCAATATATATTTTATCACCCAGAGTCAATCGGTTTGGTAGAATACCGGATAATTAAATAGGAAGTGTCAATGTCTTACGAGTTACAACTCGTGATATTGGATCCGAACTGGATTATAGCGGTTCTCGCGGTTTTAAATACCTTTATCATTTATATCTTGTATCTATAGAATTGATGCCGCAAGTAGCCTTATACGGTACGCCGCTAGAACACTTTTCCACATATTCAAGCCAATCCATTAATTTATCAAATATATATAAAAAAATATATAAATATTAAAAAAAAAATAATAAAAAAATAAAATAAAAATTATGGATACAAGTGGAGTCAATATAATACACTCCGTAAGAAGTCGGAAGGGTTACAAATTATAATAAAAAAGGAATCACGATAAAATCAATAACGCTTTAGTAATGACAAATAAGCTAAAAGTTCAAACACATATCAAAACCTACTGACATATTGTCTGTCCCGGTGATTTATATTCGTAGTCAATGAAAAAAAAAAAATAATAATAATAATAATAATAATAAATAAATAAATAAATAAATAAAATAAAATAAAAGAGATTTTAAAGTCAGGAAGTCTAGAAGTGAAAATGCTTATCTATGGAATAATCCTATATGAATCTTATACAGGGCTAATAATATATATAGAATTTGTATGGAAACCTTTTTCATTAGTTTCAATAAGGAATATTTAATTTAACATAATTATGCAGTTTTCCAACATGAAACTAATATATTGTTCAATTTTGGTACTGTTTTTTTTTTTTCAGACATTCTTTTCGTGTGGGTCGAGTATTAAAAGATAATAAATTTATCCTAAAGTCGTATTTATTGCAGCAAGTAACGTAACTCTTAGCTGGCTGAGAGCAATCTCCTGCCAAGTGACGACGTCATCATTGCCGTATCAGCATTTGTTCCTTTTAACCTCAATAATCTGCTTACACAGGCTTCATCTGTGTGTCGTCTCTGCTTGCAAAAGCAGATTGACTGGAGAAAGGACTGCCACCCGAACTTCTCATGGCATGGCAGACGTTAGGTACAAGTGTCTATCGGTGTGCGCAATGCAACTTTAGCTAAGGAGTTGCAATCATTTTAAAATTAATAACAAAATAAGCAAATAGAATTTCTATAACATCAAAATGAATTAATTTTTTCTGAACCTCATAGACATTTAGAAGTATCAAGATATATATGTGAAATATTTACTTGCAACATTAGCCTATTACAATTCAAGTAAAACATTCATGGGAAAATGTCACATTTTCTTGAAAAACCCAAAGTTTATTTAGAAATTAGTTACATAGTGGGTTTTTTTCGTTGTACCTCCTACCTATTAATAAAGTTTTAAAATTAACCTCAGAGGATGCGCGCGAGAAAATTGAATATGAAACTTTTGTTAGGGCACTAGGATCAGGATTTTATCACAACTTAATATTTCAGTTGGCATAGAGAAATACAGAATCATGATTAATCTTCTCTTTGACTCTTATGTTGCCTGGCAATCTTACAAATAGCTCCGTTTCACACTTCTTTGTCTAGTAACTTTCTACCAGTAATATCGAATTTTCTTTGGGATTCGTATTGAATATCTGTTTATTTTTTATAATTATGGATATTTTTACAGTCCTCATAGACCTGGATAGGTTCACTCATTGTTAATGCCATGGATAAAGAAGTTTGTACAGCGGACTCTTTTGAATTCCAAAATATCAGCGAATTCATGTGGGTTAGGTCTGGTCTAAATGGCTCTCTTCCCTCCCCTGTATTTGGATGTCGTCTGAATTTACTTTGCCCTTGTGACAAGTATAATTTCACTTGCAGGCTGATTAATGGAACCTGGTTACAGTATCCTGCAGTACGAGAATTTCACATCGAAACTTCAAGAAATCGTTCGTCGCAGCGGACGACTACAGTCAAGTAACAACCGCCTACAATGTGAAAGGAATTTCATGGACTTCTTCGACCGACACCGTATCTCGTCGTTAATCTCGTTTTAATGCGGAATGCTCCGGCGGCTGTCGGAATCGACTACGAATGGGACATACTTCCGACAATTACGACCCGAAGGATATTCAACTCTACTTTGCTGGCGAAGGACTCGTGCTGGGGATGTTTTTTTTTATTCATCGCGAACGTAATCGTGTAGCTTAGGATGCAGAGAATAAGTATGAGCGCAAAAAATAGAACGTTGGACCCGCCCAGGCAAATTTTCCCCTTGTTTTAACCCTGTGAAAATAGGCCGTTTCATTGGGCTATAGGTGGTTGTCTGGAACTGTGTAATGGTCGAAAAGTTGTTCGAACGTTAGTTAAAAGTGAAGTAGTATAACCTCGGTCATGTATCCTATATATATAAAGTATCATGTATCCTATATATAATTGATCATAAATAACAGAGTCGAAATATATCTTTGCGTGTACGCAATAGGAATCTCTTATATAAATGATCATAAATAACAGAGTTGAAATATATCTTTGCGTGTACGCAATAGGAATCTCTTATATAAATGATCATAAATAACAGAATCTAAATATATCTTTGCGTGTACGCAATAGGAATCTATTTAAAGTGCACATATATTAATCATAATTATATGAATCCATATACATATGTATAAACAAATCAGGTAGCCTATAATCAATCTGTTACCTTTTATCTTACCAATATCTGCAGTTATATGAGTTAGTATATGAATTAATGAATCAGATATATAACATTTAGCATAAAAATCAACGAATCAATCAGCATAAACATTAATAATTTTTATCAATTCATATATGAAATTTTTTATCAGTTAAAATATGATTTTTATCATGTTAATCTTCATTCTATGCAATTATCAGAGTACATTAGTATTTTCTGTAGCGTATGTATCTTAATGAGATGAAGTGAAAAAACTGTATCATTATATATCACGTGATCACTATTATTTACCAATATCATTGTTTTATATTTTACTACTTGAATCAATTCATGTATACCATGAATTTTTCTTATTTACTATATATATATATATATATTCACATAGTGTCTGTATCACACTCCTATAAGTCAAATGCAAGTCAAGTTTGAGTAATATTCAGTAGTTGGTTTTGGTAGCTGACCGAGCTAATGTAAGTGTTTACATAATAAAAATATGGAATGTTAGTCCATATATATAAAAGATTGCTTGCAGGAATGTGATCAGACTAGAGACGCTAAAGATGACGTATACAATAAGTATGTAGGCTAAGATAACATGCCGTCACCTGTAGTCATTCAATTGTTTATAAACATTAGTCCAAGCTCCTGCTTGAGACAACTACCCCGACCTATGATTCAAACGGCCTACGTGATCTGTAGCGTGTCTCATTTGATTGTGTGTTCGTATGAAACTATGTCATTTGTATGTATGTTCATATGTTCGAACTACTGTCTGCTCCTTCATAACTTGTAACAGAGATGGTAGACAGGAGAACAGAGTTAGCTATCGTCATTAGAAGACCTGTACCTCTTTACCTAAGCTTTATCATGTAGAGGAATAGGATTAGCCATCATCATTGGAAGAAGCGATCAAGCTATCGTTATTAGAAGACTTGTACAATCATATCTGATCTTCACATGTAAAACTTCAGAAGAATACATATAGTTTTATATTTCGTGTTTTCTACAAAAACCTCCTCACCATGAGTTTAACACATCGTCGTAATAACCAACAAGATAAAACCGACTTCGTAAATGATCTACAAACCCCCAGACACTCCATTGAAGATGGAAGTGCAATACCAACCGACTTAGCGTAAGATTATCGCTAGTCTAACATTACCTCATAGGGCGCCTTATCATACAAGGCAAAAGCCCTAATATATATATATATATATATATATATATATAATATATATATATATAATATATATGATACATAATATATATATATATATATATATATATATATTTATATATATGTATGTATATATATATGATATAAATATATATATATATATATATATATATATATATATATATAGGTATGATGTTATTGTGTACGTAAGTGGGTGGGTGTAGATATAGAGGCAGAAGTTTATGTTGGTAATTTTAGGAAGATCTAGAATGTCATATTGACAGAGAGAGAGAGAGAGAGAGAGAGAGAGAGAGAGAGAGAGAGAGAGATTTCATTTGTTGCCCCCAGACTAGAGATACAGGCCGCTCAACGACCAGGAGTTCATGCTAGTAAAATGTCAGATTACCCTAACATGAACATAAGTGAAGAATGCAAATTTGAATGTGGGTTGAGGAGACAGACGACAGAGATAATAAAGCGTGAGAAATACTGGCGTAAGGGGAGATAAGAGATGTAGAGTATGCAGTGAGGATATATTGATAAAAGAGAGGGGGAACAGGAGGTTAAGGAAGTGTGGATGATAATTATTAGTGTCAATGAGTGGAGAAGGAGATTTAGAAAATAAAAGGTGAGAATTTATTTGTGTAACAGATGGAAAAAGAGACTAGAGATGAAGTATGGCAATTGGGAGACTTTTGATAAATCACTAATATAGCATCGTTGAAGGTGAAAAAATAATATAGAAAGTAAAAGTTGGGAGCCAGTTATATTGCAGAGTGACGGACGAAAATATTCAGGACGATAAAGTTAGAGAAAATATCTTCTAATAGAGTGATAAAAGGTTAGAAGACACATAAAGGAGAATACCCCATTGAATGATAGATTTTGGGGGAGTTCACTGTCGCACTTTTAAGCTTACTGAAAAACAGTTGTGCCGACTTTGTCTGTCCGTCCGCACTTTTTCTGTCTGTTCTCAGATCTGAAAAACTACTGAGGCTAGAGGGCTTCAAATTGGTATGTTGATCATCCACCCTCCAATAATCAAACATACCAAATTGCATCCCTTTAGCCTCAGTAGTTTTTATTTTTTTTAAGGTTAAAGTTATCCATAATCGTGCGTCTGGCAACGATATAGGCCAGGCCACCAACGGGCTGTGGTTAAAGTTTCATGGGCCGCGGCTCATACAGCATCATGCCAGACCACCGAAAGATAGATCTGTTTTCAGTGGCCTTGATTATACGCTGTACAGAAAACTGGATGGAAGTGAAATCTGTATGGTGTAAATACAAACTGTTGTGAGTGTCTGGGTTCTTATACATAGGTCCAGCGACCTCACGCTAAAGTAGAATCTTGCAAATGTCAGGAATCTGGGAATAACCTTAAGGGGGTCACAGCGAGACCTTAGAAGTCAAGAGAACGATAAGAATGACATCGGTTATAGGTTGTTGAAAGCACCAGTGAGATACGTAATTTGTATTCAGGGCACTAGCCCACCGGAGCCCAAAACCACTCTCTGTGTTTTTTCCTAGAGTCGATATTACCAAAATGGTTCATATAGGATGGCCGTATGCCCGTGCCGTCGAGGTGAGACATGAATATTGCATGGGTATACTATCAGGAGGTCATTCAGAGAGAAATATGCTATTTCCCATCTGTAGTTTCACTTTGATTCTCTAAATCTACGTCACCATGTTTCAGATGTATGATGTTATAGACGACTCTCTCTCTCTCTCTCTCTCTCTCTCTCTCTCTCTCTCTTGTAAATGTTGTTTTTTAGATGGATGCAGTTATAAACACGATCTCTCTCTCTCTCTTTCTCTGGGGAGAGTCGACGAGGTAATCACTACCACCGGAGGTATGGATTCAAACGACCTGTAATTCTCTCTCTCTCTCTCTCTCTCTCTCTCTCTCTCTCTCTCTCCACACACACACACACATGGAGTTATAAATGGCGGCCCTTATAAAACTCTTTCATGAAGTTTCAAATGAAAGAAGTTTAGGGCTCTCTCTCTCTCTCTCTCTCTCTCTCTCTCTCTCTCTCTCTCTCTCCTCAAAAGGAATAGGAACTTTCTGAATGTGGAGTTATTTTGTAAAGAAGTTCCTTAAACTCTTCAAGTACTCAATCGAAAATCTTTCAAGAGAAGAAAGCATAGATTCTTTAAACCTTTCGTCGATTCAGATTAAGTCGGCCTTATGCCAGCGCGTACCCTTGTGCTTATGAGAAGCAAAAGGTTAGTAAAGTGGGGAAGGGAGTGGACGACTTGATGAGGACCTCTGGCCTCGACCTACCGACAGAGCCATTTTTACCCCCCCCCCCCCCCCCCCTCCCCCCCCCCCCCCCCCCCACCCCCCCCCCCCCCCCCCCCCCCCCCCCCCCCCTTAACGTGCTCATATACTCGGCTGTATACTCCTGTTGGTTTACCCAAGTACTATAGTATATTATACTTTGTACCCGCGAATATATATATATTCTATATATATATATATATATATATATATATAATATATAGAATATATAGAATATTGTAATAATATCTATATATCTATACATACATATTTTTTTATATAAATCCATACATACATATAAATATGTATAATATACATGTATACATATAGATAAGTACATTGCATAAGATGAGATTTTAGTGAAAACGTCATTTGGTTATACCTGTAATCTATCAAAGCTTCATGTATTGAAAGGAAAAAAAACAAAACAAGTGAGTCACAACGATGATGGAGGTCCAGCGAAGTGAGACTGATTGCTCCACGCATGTAAGACATGATGTCGATGGTGTATGATTTCGCCTGCGGTCACCTTATCGGAAATTGTCATCTCAAACGGGCCAGGTAAGTCAGATAAGGCTCACGCACGGAACACTACATTTCGTGTCGGAGTGAGATACGAGGATGAAGTTCTGTTTTGCAGGTTTTTTTCGTATTTTATGTTGCCTTTTTTTTTCTTTTTTTTTAAATCGCCCTGAGAGTTTATTTTCATTCCGGTCATCTTGAGGAATTGCATCGGGACTTGGGTTTTCGATGTCGAAATTCAACCTCGGCAGGTTTAGAATTTCCTCTCTTGAATTCTGTGTTATCAATGGGTCACTCAGCCAGTTCTTCAAATAAGCGACTTTCTTTTTTAATGTTTGATTGCAATTTAATCGCCAACTTACAAGGTACCTCATCTCTGCTCATAGGTTAAAGGAATCACTTGGAGGTTTAACGTAACATTTCCTAAACCCGGGATTCAAACCAGAGTCATCTAACTAATGAGGTAAACATCCTGATTGCCTTACCGGCATAATAAATACACAAATATTACATACATACGCACACGGATATATTTATATATATGTATACATACACATATCCTAGATAGATACATTCATATATATATATATATATATATATATATATATATATATATATATATATATATATAAAATTTATACACACGAAACTTGCGTGAAAACAATTTGTGTTAGGGATTAGATGGAAAGGGATTGGAAAAGGCTTATTAAATACTACGACCCAGTAGGGATTAAGCTTTCTGCATATGTATGTATATATATACATATACATATTATGTATGCATGTCTATATCACGCTCAGCGACTGATGAGATATACTATATATTCGTCGGAGTACTACGAGTGACAACAACGGACCTCTTTCTCCTTCGAGTGGTGTCACCTTTATTGACACGGGGGATTTTTGCAGTAGTCCCGGTGTTTATTTTTTGTCTTGTGTCACCTTCTCCTTGCCCGGCCGCACGAGGGCTTCTGGAGAGGGTACTTGACCTATAAGAAATCTCTTATTTTGATATTCTTCGGTTGTGGTGGTGCGTCCTGTCTTCTTCTTCCTCTCTTATGTAAAGATCTCTGGGCAAGGATGGTACTTCCTATCTTGTTGTTTTCATCTTTTTTTTGCAGAGAGAGAGAGAGAGAGAGAGAGGAGAGAGAGAGAAGATAGAGAGAGATAGAGAGAGGGAAGGAGAGGGGAGGAGGAGAGAGAGAGGAAAGAGAGGTAAGTATCTATTAGGTATTGCCTCAGAAAGACAATAAGAAACAACACCTCCTAAAGTTTTACATCAGATGTAGATAGGTTAATACATAAATAGGCAGATAGTGTACTTTCTATAGGGTATTGCATTTGAGAGAGAGAGAGAGAGAGAGAGAGAGAGAGAGAGAGAGAGAGAGAGTGAGAGTACTTTCCCTAGGTTTTTATTATGTGTCAGAAAAGGAGCAGAAGAGAATATACTTCCCAAGGAATTTTGTACAGGCGATAGACCACGCAATCTACGGTTTTACGAGAGAGAGAGAGAGTACTAATTCTTATAAATTTTACATTAGGCGAAAACTGAGAGCATACTTCCCTAAAGTCTTTTGCATCCGAGAGAGAGAGAGAGAGAGAGAGAGAGAGAGAGAGAGAGAGAGAGAGATCCAATAAAATTTTGCACAATAGGTAATAAATTCATTCCTGAAGGCTTTGCATCAGATGAAGCAACAGGGAGAGAGACTGCTTCCTATAGTTTTTGTATTAGGAAGAGAGAACTAAAGACAGGATATACTCGTCACGTTTGCCAGGTCTTTTTAGCCATATTAACCTCTTTACCTCCTCTCTACCTGCGAATTTTTCTTTACTTTTGGATACGCTCTCCACTTGAATTCCTTGAATTCCAAAAGAAAATAAAAAAATATTCTTCGCCTGAGTGCGATTCGGGTATAATTATTCTACTACTATGGAAGACCAAGGTTAGCGCTAACCTCCGCAAGGAAAATAGATGGCTGCTTAGTGCAAAAGTTTTTGCGGCAAGTACTGTGTTAAAATTTTTTTTTTTTGGAAATTGTAATTATGCTGTCCTTTGAGCCTCCGCTGTTTCTGGGCAAGAATAACCCATGAGTTTTTTTTTTTTTTTTTTTTTTTTTTTTTTTTTTTTTTTTTTTTTTTTTTGAGATCGTAAAGCTGGGTACAACGTACCATTCTAAGTCATGATGGACTCCCAGCTACTCAGGTGACAGCTGGGAAAACTCACAGGGGAATTATGTCGGCCATTACGAACTTTTAAGAAAGGAGCCCGTGGCAAATTTGCGTTTGGTTTCAACCTAGTTAATTAATTAAGTCAATAATATTAGTGGTGAATCTAAAAGATCGTTTAAGTTCTTCAAGACTACTGAGACATTCTAGGACCCTAAATAAATTTGTCGCATTCAGTTAAAGGTGTAACTGAAGTATCTTAGATCTCTTCTTGAGTATGGTTACTGGAAAGAGTTATGGCGATATTGGAGATGACAGTCAAGCAACCTTTTCCAAAGATAATGTTATAACAGTAAAGAGAAATGGAAATACATTACAGTACAATGTTCTACGTTCACCTATAAACCTTCATATTCTATTTGGATAGAGCAGTCATTTTCTCTAGAACCATTTTTTTTCTTTAGGTGAAGAGACATTTCTCTCTCTCTCTCTCTCTCTCTCTCCCTCTCTCTCTCTCTCTCTCTCTCTCTCTCCTCGGTCTCTCTCTCTCTCTCTCTCTCTCTCTCTCTCTCTCTCATATGTAAAGTGAGTAAAAGTAACCTTTGTTGTATTGACCAGAAAGTAATTTGTTAAATCTCAAGAGACTCTTACCTGACTATGATTAGTACCGGACTCCACGATGCAAAACAACACGAACGGGAAAGATCTTACCCAACAGATGTTTCTTAATTGACTAAATAAGTAATTTATTATTTTCCAATTTTTTTGTCCTGAACCGTGTTTCTCCTAATGCTTTTGAATTATTGAGTGCCTCTCGCTGGCAATTAAATGATAATGAAGATGCATTATCATATATGCGTTTGTTAGTGACTTTAATTGTTCTTTTGTCGACTGCATTATTATTATAATGAAATTTTAATCCTATTACTGTAATAATACGGGAGGAACGCTGCAGCTGCCGTGACGTTTAAGGGCTGTCCAAGAATAGAAACCTCTGTTGGCATAAAACCAGCAAAATCTACAGCATACTTCAAGCTCTATATGCTCGATTGCCATAACTTTTCTGAAATGCAACGTTTTTTTCGTTAGTAAATATTGACTTTATATCTATCTATCTATCTATCTATCTATCTATCTACTATCTATCTATCTATCTATCTATCTATATATATATATATATATATATATATCATATATATATATATATACATATATATATATATATATATATATATATATATATATATATATTGTCTTATTGCTGTTTTATTTTTGATGTTCTTGCCGCATTTGGGTGTTTTGTTGTTTGGAATGTTCTGCAAGTCATCGTCCTCTTTGGTATGTTTCTTGAGGATGTGGATTCACTTTGAATAATAATTGATATTGATAATAATGAAGACAGGAAATGTCAATGCATGAATTTATAAGCTAAAATGGCATCACAAAAGCGAACTTCATCGACATCGAAAGCGCTGTATAATAAAACCTAATATTGATGTAAACTGATATTTTAATGGAAAAGCGAAAAACTTCTTGGACTAGTCATTCTATTTGTTTCACATTGTAGTAAATCTAAAAAAGAAACGTTTCAAGATTTACATCAAAAGATAACATCAAACAGTGATTCTAAGAATGAAAACAAAAGAACAGTGGTTTTGAAATGTTTATTAAAGTATATGGAAAAGTGCTTCAATGATGTGTTATGACATTACACAACTGGAACAAGATAATGATTAAGTACGACGCAAACATCTCCCATTCTGCTCCAAGGCGACACCAGGCACCAAGATGTTGTCGCATCAGATGAGAAATCTCCTGAAGCAGTGAGATTCAGCCAGATGTATACATAACTCAGGGCATCAACACGACCCTCGTCGGGTCTCTCTCTCTCTCTCTCTCTCTTGTTATGGACCTGTGTTTAACATTGGCTTCATCATCGCCTACGATATATATATATATATATATATATATATATATATATATATATATATATATATATATATATATATATATATTATATATACATATATATATATATATATATATTGTGACGTTTATAGATCGTTCCGTCTACCCAGATATTAATTAATTAATTTGATTTGGAAAACGGCAGCCATTTCTTCCAAATATCAGCTGATTTTTAGTAAAACGCGGGAAACCCAAAACCCGCCAGCCAGAGATGGGGGGTTCCCCAGTTGGGGGAAAAGAGTCTTTTGTCAGCTTTAGGGACGTATCTCAAAAGGGAAGGATGTAGGCAGATTGGTACTTCTTAGACCTATATCTTAAGCTCTTTTTTCTGTGACCCCTCTGCTGGCTGTATGCTCTGTTTCCAGGATTTGCCTTGCTCTTGGGGGGTCAAGCTGACTCCCAACACCCAAGCAAAACGCCTGCCATCGCCCCCAGTCGACTGCGTGACGTGACCTCGGACGGATGTCCAACCACCTGCCTTCCTGTTAGGCCTATCCAGGGCGTGAGTGGCGCGCCGATCGACCCAGGCCTCAGACAAAGCCAGGCCACGCTTTTCTACAAAGGTCCCCACTGAAAACGACATCCAGGTACGTCTTGTGAAACAGCATATTGCCAGTCCCTTATCACCTATTATCTATTTGATCCTCGTTTTCCCAGTTCAATTTCCAACCCCAAAAAGAACTCATCCTTTTGTTCCCTCTCACTGCCTCATGGCCGCATGCTTCCCCTTGTGTGATCGTCCCAGACGAATGAAGTCATTGCATACCTCAGTGAAACATTAAACAGTTCCTTCTCCCCAGTGTTAGAGAACTAACCAATTGAAATGGGGCAATAAATCCTTTTTTCTTTTATCTTGTCTAATCTGGGATTCTTTTCCAGATTCCCTGAGCCACGTGTCACGTCTCTCTGCCCGCAAGTGTTGCATTACCCAAGTTAATGAGACTAGCTTTCATCAAATCCATTTTAAGCCAGCTATTATCCATTTGTGAGAGTTTATAAGTCCCAACGTGTGGACGCTGTATTTACCTTTCTCCAGGCCAGTACGAGCCTTTTGTAAATAAATAGCTGTAAAGTTTTAGCTGAGTCTCTGGCGACCTACTTTTTCCTCTAAAGAAATATTCATTAATAATCAGTTTTACGGTAAGTTCAATTAATTTCAACTTGTCCTCCTTCAATTATTTCCGTTTACGTATATAGCCTCTCTCAAGGCCCGGCTAATACGTAACAATATATTTATCACTGAAAGATAACATTCAACTTGTGTTTCCTTTCCATCTCTCACTTCCCAGGATATCAAGAGTTAAATTCCAGACCGTGTAAAGGTACGAGTATAAACAGCATAAAAGTTATATATAATGGAACGATGGATAGAAATAACCATCCAAGGAATTTGGGGTGTATATGTTTTTTCAATAGTCTAAGTAACTTCTAAGGTAAATTGATATACGTAAAACATTGTGAGTATAAAATAGCAGTATAATTAAAAGATTGTATGAACTTTTACCTAACATGATTTTGTGAAAGTAGACTAAAACATGCTTCTATGCATCTTGATAAAATATTGAAAATACCTCTTAGAGAAAGATGATTTTAATCATCCATCCTCTCCGTTTGTTGAGTCAATTTCCATCGGTGGAAGTCAGATACGTCTTCCTCAGTTTAATTGATTCCAGGCGGTGTTTGCAGACTTTCCCACAAATACACTTATCTGGAAAATTGAGAATGCGAGGGTTGTGAGATTTAGGGCGAGGTAAGGAACGAGCATTAGTGTTATTAATGGAAAACGAGGGCTGTGAGATTTAGGTCTAGGCAAGGAAGGAGCTTTAGTGTTATTAATGGAAAACGAGGGCTGTTAGATTTGGGGCGAGGTAAGGAAGGAGCATTAGTGTTATTAATGGAAAACGGGGGCTGTGAGATTTAGGTCTAGGTAAGGAAGGAGCATTAGTGTTTTTAATGGAAAATGAGGGCTGTTAG
This sequence comes from Macrobrachium nipponense, assembly GCF_015104395.2. Lineage (NCBI taxonomy): Eukaryota > Metazoa > Arthropoda > Malacostraca > Decapoda > Palaemonidae > Macrobrachium > Macrobrachium nipponense. The sequence continues at coordinate 15,901,040 of NC_087212.1, forward strand.
ATTTAGGGCGAGGTAAGGAAGGAGCATTAGTGTTTTTAATGGAAAACGAGGGCTGTGAGATTTAGGTCTAGGTAAGGAAGGATCATTAGTGTTATTAATGGAAAACGAGGGCTGTTAGATTTAGGGCGAGGTAAGGAAGGAGCGTTAGTGTTATTAATGGAAAACGAGGGCTGTGAGATTTAGGGCGAGGTAAGGAAGGAGCGTTAGTGTTATTAATAGAAAACGAGGGCTGTGAGATTTAGGGCGAGGTAAGGAAGGAGCTTTAGTGTTATTAATGGAAAACGAGGGCTGCGAGATTTAGGGCGAGGTAAGGAAGGAGCATTAGTGTTATTAATGGAAAACGAGGGCTGCGAGATTTAGGGCAAGGTAAGGAAGGAGCATTGGTGTTATTAATGGAAAACGAGGGCTGCGAGATTTAGGCCGAGGTAAGGAAGGCTCATTAATATTATTTATGAAAAACAAGATTCTGTTGGATTTAGGGCGAGGTAAGGAAGGAGCATTAGTGTTAATGGAAAACGAGTGCTGTGAGATTTAGGGTGAGGTAAGGAAGGAGCATTAATATTAATTATGGAAAATGAGGGCCGTGAGATATAGGGCGAGGTAAGGAAGGAGCTTTACTATTATTAATGGAAAATGAAGGCCGTGAGATTTAGGGCTGGGTAAGGAGCAATAATGTTATTAATGGAAAATTAGGGCTTTGAGATTTAGGGAGAAGTAGGAACTGTTATTGTTATGAAAAATAAATCAACATGAACAAACGTTCTTATGGAATGAGCATGACGATCCATTCACTTACATAGCAATATTCCACGGAATAGATGGTCCATATGTGAAGAAAGAGAAACTAGAAGAAAATAACAAAGAAATGGTAACATATTTACCATTATCATTATGATGGCCTCCAACGCCTCGTGGCGCAAGGGGCCTTTGGGAAATTCCGCAATCATGTCTTCCGTGTGTTTCCTCCCACAAATCTCCTCTCATCTCCAGCTTCTCTTCTCATAGCTCAGAACCTAACCAGTGTATTGTTTACCGAATGCTTCCTAGCTATGCTTGAGAGAGGCTTTGGAGCGAGTAGAGTTACATAAAAAATACTTGACGCAGATCGAAGGGGAAGAAGTTCCTAAGTCCCTCTTGAGATATATATATATATATATATGACTGGTAAAAATGCTCTGTTACATTAGAATTCCATTTAATAAAAGGAGTCCGTAAAAACACCAAAATATAGAGAGAAAATACTATATTTCAGAGACTGCTGTCGCTGAAGAGAGAGACAGCAGTCTCTGAAATGTAGTATTTTCTCTCGATATTTTGGCGTTTTCATGGGCTCCTTTTATTATTATCATTATTATATGTGTGTGTTTGTGCGCGTGCGCGCCCGTGCATGTTTGCCGGTGTGTCTTTTATCGTTTAGAATTCCTTGATAATTTTCTATATATGAAAACCAGGTAACTTATCAAGAAGTTGGGATGAGCAGAAAGAAAGAAAGAGGAGGAGATTCCATCCTCATCATCGCTGTTGTATATATGGGAAGAAGTTGAAGAGAGAGAGAGAGAGAGAGAGAGAGAGAGAGAGAGAGAGAGAGAGAGACGTCGAGGAGAACTATAAACATCAAGTTTCAACTGCGCCGGGACAGAAACTTGACGCGAGAGTTCTAAGGACTTTACGAATTGACTCTTATCTAAAACAACGCGCTCGAGATGTCTGAAAGAAAAAAAAAAAAAACGTAGAAAGAGGGAACGCCTTCAAGGCTTTGTTTCCTTCCTTCCCTCTCCTTTCGTCGGTGTCCCTTTTTGAATAAGGAATGGGGGGGGGGGGGGGGGGGGGGGGGGGGGGGGGGGGGTGGGGGGGGGGGGGGGGGGGGGGGGGGGGGGGGGGGGGGGGGGGGGGGGGGGGGGGGGGGGGGGGGGGGGGGGGGGGGGGGGGGGGGGGGGGGGGGGGGGTGGGGGGGGGGGGGGGGGGATGTTTCGCTTTCTTTGTGTTGGAGTGAATAGTAGCGCACGCACGTGTATGCCTCAATGGGCCTGCAATCGTTTGTTCTTGTTGTGTCTGTTTTTTTTTTGTTGGAAATCAAGACATGTATGTATATATATATATATATATATATATGTATATATTATTATATATATATATATATATATATTATATATATATATAGTATATATATATATAAAGGCCCTTTATTATTACATACCTTTTACTGAGGTCTGCGTTTGTGTATTAAAAATCTTTTAATGTAAATTGAGTAAACTTTACCTGTAAACCGATGCAATGGTATACTACTGCGTCTTCAAGAGTGTGAGAAATTTCAAACATCTTCCATCACTCAAAAAGCTTTTTGTCTCCACTCTGATTTTATTTTTGATGCATCCCCTTTCTTCGTTTTTATTTTTGATGCATCCCCTTTCTTCCTTTGGTGCCCTTTAGCAAATTTATCAGGTTCCAACCTGTTGGTCTTATAGATATAAGGTAGGATATACTTACCAGTGATGTAATGATAATAGTTGGAGAGTAGTAGTACGGTAACAATAATAGCAATTTGTATGGTTTTACGTTGCAACTGGACCAACGGCTTTACGTGACTTCCGAAACACGTCGAGAGTGAACTTCTATCACCATAAAACCACATCTCTCACCCCTCAGTGGAATGCCTGAGAATCGAACTCGCGGCCACCGAGGTGGCACGCCAACACCATACCGACCACGCCACTGAGGCGCTCATGAAATAATAGTAGTAGAAATACAAGTACCTACTATTAGAAGTATGAGTAGTAGCAATGATAATATTATGATTATGTTAATTTCTACTATTATATTCATCATGAATAACTTGATCACGAAGTATATAAAACGTGATGCTATGTATAAATAAAGGTTTTTTGCCACGAAGGAAAAACTGAAAAAGCGAGATAGCCAAGTACTTTCGGTCCTGTTCTGACCCTTTACTGAGGCAAACAGTAAAGGGTCCGAACAGGACCGAAAGTACTTGGCTATCTCGCTTTTTCATTTTTTCCTTCGTGACAAAAAACCTTTATTTATATTCATCATAAATAGTAATTTAAGTATGAGGAAAAATGCATTCATTAGTAGCATCAATAATCATAAAAATTCCGAAAGACCCAAGCAGAGCTTGCCACCAGCAATGCAACAGAGTTTACGACATGGTAATGAGCAGGGTAATGGCCGGCCGAATTTGAAATAGCTGGCGTTTCCGTGGAAATTTGCAAAGTTGGGTTTAACTATCGAGAAGTTATTATCGCCGTTTAATACGAGGCGCTCAAGGGATTTCATGACCAGGTCTGAAGGCTTAGAAATTAATGTTCGTCGCACTTACCTGTACGGTCAGGGATATATACTCGTTCGTCCTGCCGTTAACACAACACATACACACACACACACACACACAAAACACACCACACATATATATATTATATATATATAGATATATATACATATATATATATATATAACACACATATATATATATATATATATATATATATATATGTGTGTGTGTGTGTGTGTGTGTGTGTGTATATGTCTGTATGTCAGTTGTATGGCGGGATGGCTTCTTAGAATATGCAAGGCAACAGCCCCTGCCCCATTTACTCCTCAAGTGTTGTGTATCAGTGACACGCTTTTCAGAACTAACCCATTTATCTGAACAGGTGACTCATGAACAGCATGTCAACCCTCCCCAACGCACACTCCCACACGCTGACACACACTAAACACAATACCGGGTAGTATACAATCCATCTTATTTTTTTACTTCTGTCTCACTATCTGCTGTATCATCCAAAAGTCTTTCCTTAAGCAAATCACCTGCCATACATTTATACTCTTCTTTACTACCTCCACACATTTTCACAGCTAAGCATTTTCTGTTGTAATATTTTTCTCTCAATTTCTTTAAACAAAAGCGCAGGTATCAGACTCCATGTCTCCCCAGCTATTTGAGAATTTCCATACACATACTTCAGGTGTTCTATTATTATTATAACCCTGTATCCTTATAGTAGATTCACAATACCCGTGCATCTGATGTCCAGGCCAATCCCTTACGACGCTCCTGATTGGCTGTTGATGCGCCAATCACAGGGATGGAAACTCTGTCTCCCTCGAATTCACATAGGCAGGATGTATGTGCCACCTCTCCTGAGATATATTTTTGAAAGACGTATCCCTCAGGAGAGGTGGAACATACATCCCACCTATGTGACCTCTCTCGAGAGACTGAGAGTTTCCAGCCCTGTGACTGGCTTATCAACAGCCAATCAGGAGCTTCGTAAGGGACTGACCTAGACATCAGATGCACGAGTGCTGTGAGTCTAATATAAGACTCAACATTGTTCCTTTCGTTGGCCTTTAGAATGGAAGGATCCTCCTCCCTTTAGGGAGGCATTTCTCCCCACCATTAGATCTACACTCCCCTCCCTTTGCACCCAGTGCATTTGTACAGTAGGCATTTGTACTTACAAAGTTTGCAAGCTAACCGTCCTTCGTAAATGGATACTCTGAATCTACCATATAGCGACATTTCCTCGAACCAAGGGGTTCACAGCCACCCAGTCTATGCTCCTCCATCTTGGGGTACTGTGGTTTAGTTTCCAAAGTCATTGGGTCTTGTTAGGTAGCAGTGTTTAGACAATACCGCTTATTGTCTGTGCTTTAGCTCCATTTTGATTGACAGAAATTATTCACATATATGCACACATATCACATACACACACATGTGTGTATAATAACACACACATATATACATATACATACTAACCATTCTTTTACTTCATCGTTAGTATTTGCAGCATACTCTTACCACTAGTTTTGAGTGATGCATATATGTGTGTGTATTTGTATGCGTGCGTGCGTGTGTGCGTGCGTGCACGCCTGTGTTTGTGTTGGTGAATATTTGTACACTTGTGTTCATGTGATGAGTTGACCGCCTCCTTGACCCAGGAGAGCTTCGAAGGTTGACAGACTTCGAGGCTGAAAAAGTTTTCTGCTAATCACTCGATCAATATGAACAGGCGCTTGCTGGGATTTGATGAGACGATTACAGGGTAATTGATTTATATTAATTGTAGGGGTTCGACGTTAGGGGAACCTTAAGTGAGGTTGCAGCTCCTGACGAGGGGTCAGGGCTGGCTGTGCGAGGGGTGACCTCATATTTCTCTGTCTGGCATTTCTGGGATTTTTTTTTATGAACTTATTCATATCTTTGCTGTTTAGGATGATTTTTCTATTCATAATGTCAATTACGTTCTTGTTTTCAAGGAATTTCCGATTTGGTAATTTTATGTTGATGTTTTTACGGTTGTCAAGTTTCATAGGTTTCTGATTGTCTACAGTTTTAGAAGATTATGCATATAGGAAATTAGTGAACATTGTATGTGAATATATATATCGTCATCATCATCAGCCGTGTTTAGGAAAAGGTCTCAGACATGTTTTTTATTCCCGCAGATTTTCTTAGCTCGTCAATCCATCGTCTTCTCTTCCTTCCCCCGCTTCGTTTGCAATCTCTAGGGACCCATTCTGTTATTCTTTTCGCCCATGTATTATCTGACATTTTCATTATATGTTCTGCCCACGACAACTTCTTTTTCTTACTTGCTGTTAAAATATCCTCCACTTTAGTTTGCTCTCGTATCCATGTCGCTCTTTTTCTGTCTCTTAGTGTTATTCCCACCATTATTCTTTCCATAGCTCTTTGAGTTCTAAACATACTCTGTTTTTTTCCATCTGTCCTTCCGACTGTGGTGTTTGCGCATGGTAACATTGCGTCCCGGGTTTTAAAAATCTTATTTCGAATATAAACGGTGTAATTCGCATACAGTAAATTATTAAAACACTTTTCAGTTGCAAATGTACACCCAGATATCCTTTTATTTACCTAAAACTTACACTTAGCGTAACTATCTAAAGCCCGGGCGCAGTGCTACCATGCGAAAACACCACAGGCAGATGGACAGATGGAAAAAAACCGAGTATAGCTCATGTTCTAAGGGTATATATATATATATATTATATATAGATATATATATATATATATATATATATATATTGCATACATACAGACACGTGTGTGTGTTTGTGCGTGTACGTGTGTACATACAATGGAAATTTCGTAATAGGTGGAAATAATGAAAAAAATGCGTTAATCAATATTTGCAGTAACATTTCTAATAAACAGCAATATTAGATTAAGAAAGCAAAACTATACCGCCTTCTTTGTATTCTCAAACGAAGTTTAAACTTTTATAGATATCTTAATAATTGCTGTTAATATAATAATTCTGTTGTTTGGTGAAAAAAAGTTTAAACATTGCCACACTGATTTCAGTTTATTGACAGTACATGTTTATTAATAACGAAAGTAATTTTGCTTTTATTCTAGTGGGAATAGTTTCCATATTGCGGTACTTTGATTATGTCAAGAATTTAGCCTAAGTTATATATATATATATATATATATATATATATATATATATATATATATATATATATATATATATAAGATAAATATATTCAAAAAGATATAAAGTTCTTTGTTAAGGCAAAATTCCTGCTTTCTAACTGGTAGATCTCCCATTATTTACTCCAAATATTTCTTCAACCTTGGATACTTTTAACTTGATGTATAGATTCTTATATCAGTCCCTGACATAAGAACTTTAATACGAAATCTATCGCTTGTATGAAGTGCCCGTTCCAAGGCATCAGTGTCTCTCTCTCTCTCTCTCTCTCTCTCTCTCTCTCTCTCTCTCTCTCTCTCTCTCTCTCTCCTCCTAGATCATTGGTACTTTAGAACTTTTGTCTGCCTGTCCCACTTTTTCAATATATTTAACTTTTATTGAAACAATTACTAATGCTCTCTCTCTCTCTCTCTCTCTCTCTCTCTCTCTCTCTCTCTCTCTCTCTCTCTCTCTCTCTCTCTCTCTCTTCCAGATCAGTGGTATTTTAGAATTTTTGTCTGCCTGTCCCATTTTTTCAAAATACTTATATTTCATTTAGAAAAACTACTAATGCCATAATCTTGGGCTTATCGAAATACTATGGCATTAAAATGATTTCCGCCAGAATAAAGAAAAATTGAATTTTTTAATCTCAATAGGCGTAAATCAGTGTGACAGCATTTATAAACTTTTTTCATCATACAACAGAATTACTTTATTAATTATATAAAAGCAATAATCCCGATATAACTCCGACTGAACGCGTATCATTACGTGACATGAATTATCTTTGCTAAAACAGTTATTTAATTAGCGAGGTAACTCGACGTTTATCTTATAATGCTCAAAACATTAAGCGCGATTTATGATAAGATTCGCTGAATTGCATTACAGTGGACGGATCTCACAAATTAACATCTATTTCCCGGATATATTGGTGGCGATGTGATCGCCTGAGGCTACTCTATTTTCATTAGCCTGCGAAATATTACGTAACGAATCGCTCAATTAGCTTAAATGGTGCTATGCCCTTCTCCCCCTTTGAGAGAGAGAGAGAGAAGAGAGAGACGAGAGAGAGAGGGGGGGGGGGTGGCTGTTGAACTGGAGTGTTGACCATCTTGAATAACGATCATCATCCGTGAGGAAGGTTAGTGTTGACAGTCTGTAAGTGCCAGAATTGGTAATCCGGGGAAGGTCGTCATATCGCGCGGGGGTGTGATGATATTAATTTATCAAGTGCCATAAATGGTAATCTAGGGAAGGTCGTCTTCTCTCTCTCCTCTCTCTCGTCTCTCGTCTCTCTCTTCTCTCTCTCTCTCTATCTCTCTGTCTCTCTCTCTCTCTAGTCTAGAAAGGAGAGAAGAACGCTACATGATAATTCAGGCATGGAAACAGATAGAAGGAATAGCCGAAAACATCATGGAGCTAAAAATATCAGAAAGGGGAAAAGCAAGCAGACGTAGATTAATAGTGCCCAAAACTATACCAGAAAAAATAAGGAAAGCACACAGGACATTAATCCACTACGCACCAGCATCGATAATGCAGCATCTATTCAATGCGTTGCCAGCTCATCTGAGGAATATAACAGGAGTGAGCGTAGATGTGTTTAAGAATAAGCTCGACAAATATCTAAACTGCATCCCAGACCATCCAAGATTGGAAGATGCAAAATATACCGGAAGATGTACTAGCAACTCTCTGGTAGACATTAGAGGTGCCTCACACTGAGGGACCTGGGGCAACCCGAACAAGATGTAAGGTCTTTAAGGTAAGGACTCGTGTGGGGAATGTGCACTGTTGTTTCTGCGGTTATGCATATACATTTTATGATGAAACAGGACAAATTTCAAATGATTTTTCCCCCCTCTATTTGCGTTCAAGTTAGAAGGATATACTACATCAATGTCAGCCATTCTATAAAGGACCTATTTTTAATGAAGTGACTAAGTCACAAAGAAATTAGGATTTTGATTTGAATGCGGAAGGATGCTGTGTCATCAGAGATTTTGGCCAATTACCACACGCCTACCCTGTTATCCCGTCTAGCGTTATGTACCATTAGTAATTACCATTCGCTCTGTGTTCACGTTTATGCGTTTCTTCGGAACCTCTCCCTGGTCAGCCATTCAGCCACGTTTTGGCCTCTTAATTAATCTCTTTATATTCTCAAGAGTCATTTTCGCGAACATTTCCGAACATAAAGTAACGCTTTCCACTGTACATCATTTACCTGGTTCGCTGGTATAGTGGTTAGTGTCTTGGTGTCGTGGAGTGCCGCTCAGATGTCGGGGGTTCGCATCTGCATCGTGATCAGTTACTGCTGCATTGCAGGGTCTGCCCAGGGAGGTTGAAACCAACATTCTTTGGAAGCTTGAATTTCAAGTCAATCGCCCCTTTGGTGTGCTTGTTCCAAGTGAATAGGTTTCATCAACTGAAGTAATAATAATTATAATAATGATAAAAATAATAATTTAATTCTACCTTTCTTATTCTTCACATACTTCAATCTTCAAAATGCTCACTTCATCTACTGGACCTGCTTTCAATTCACGTAGCATCTTTCCATTCACATTCTTTGAAACTCGTTTGTGTGTGTGTGTGTGTGTGTGTGAGTGTGTGTATATATATATATATATATATATATATATATATATATATTATATATATATATATATATATATATATATATATAGGCTGGTAAAAACTCATTACTTAAGTGGCTACTACCAGCGGGGAAAATGGCAGGTGATTAGAATCTTATTTCGATAATAGAATTGCTTTAAAAAAAATATAAAAAAGTTAATATCGTCTAAAGCTCCCCCGCCCCACAAAGATTACTGACCAAGCCTAACTTTCCTGGACTCTGGAACCTGTGATATCATTAGTGTTTCAGTACTGTATAAACTTTCCACTTGATTAACCAATAGTTTTAATGATGATTTTTCCTTGTACTAAGGATACCAATTAAGAAGCCTGGAAGGAAATTTGACTTCAAAATATTCCTTGCAAAATGCACAAATTTCAAAGACTTTACAATTCATGTATAAAGACATATGCACACACAAATATATTTATTTTATATATATTATATATATAATATATATATATAATATATATATATATATATATATATTATATATATATAAAGATATGCCACGAAGGAAAAAATAAACGAAGGAGTCTGCGAGATCTTCGGCTGAAAAGCCCTTTACTGAAGCAGCTGCCTCAGTAAAGGGCTTTCAGCCGAAAAGATCTCGCAGACTCCTTCGTTTATTTTTCCTTCGTGGCATTTATCTTTATTTATGGATTTATCACGTTCCTAACTTTCGTGATTCTGTTATACATATATATATGTATGTGTGTGTGTATGTGTGTGTGTGCGTGTGTGTGTGTGTGTATGTGTGCACACACACGCACACACACACACACACACACACAAACACATATATATATATATATATATATATATATATATATATATATATATATATATATATATGTGTGTGTGTGTGTGTGTGTGTATGTAACATATTACACATAGCCTTTTTTTCTTTTATTTACTTATTTATTTACTGTATTCCTGTCCTTCTCAGGGTAACCCTCTTGAGATATCCTTCCCTTCCTACCGTCTTGAGCGTGTAGTATCCTTCTTTTAGCGGGCGCGCACGAAGACGAAATCTCCCTCACAGAATCAGGTCTCTTGATTAAGGATGTCCATTAAGGCGTCACTCATTGAAGGATCCCATCTGGAACGGAGACCGAGGGACGGACCTAATGATAGACCTAATTAATTCCATCCTTAGAACCCAGCCTGGATTTTTTTTTTTTTTACTTTTTTCCTTAAGGTTTAATTTCTACTTAAACTCTTCCGCCTCCTTCTCCTTCGTCGGTAGAGGTTCTTTGCCATCCTTTGCATAGGACTCCTCCCTCCCATGATGCAGAGCCGTTCCTACAACGGAGGACTCTTTCCTTAATCCCTGGAAGCATCCCTCCTTCCAAAAGTAACCCCCCCCCCCCCACTTCCAATGGCTACCATATGGAGCCATCCCTACTTCGAAGGACTCCTCCCTTAATCCTAGCAAGCATCCCTCCTTCCAAAAGTTAACCCCCCCCCCCCTTTCTAAAGGCTCCCATGATACGGGGTTATCCATACTTCGAAGGACTCCTTCCTTAATCCCTGGAATCATCTCTCCTTCCAAAAGTAACCCCCCCCCCCTCCCCATACCTCCAATGATATGTAGCCATCCCTACATCGAAGGAATCCTTCCTTAATCCCTTGAAGCTTACATCCCTTACCTGAGGAATCCGCTTCTTCCCTGCTCAAGGGAATTCTCTTCTTCCTTGCCCTTCTGAGGAGATTCCTGCCTTCTACCTTTTAGGATCCCCTCTTTCCTCCTCAGTGGACTCTTAGACTCTGTAGGAGCCTCCTCTCTACCTCCCATAAAGATCTCCTCCCACATTCAGCCCTTATTTTGCGAAAGAAAATATAAAGAGAAAATAGTTAAAAAAAAAATAAAAAATAAAAACCTGCTCTGACTAGGACAGCTGTTTACTGAATTTTTCCGAAAGGCGTGGGACATATTTTTAGAAGGTTAAAGAACCTCATGATATTAAGAAAGATTGGAGAACAACATTTCCTCATAATGACTAACTTTCATGTAATAATAATAATAAGAAGAAAAAGCAATATTCTTTGTTCTGTCACGTTTTTGTTTATGTTCTTGTATTCTTTTCTATACTCCTCTGCTATTGTCTTTATCTCACCTTTACGGTAATCCTTTTAGTCTATCTTTTGTTTTAATTTTGTTTTCGGGAATGGTATCCTTGCATTCTTCTCTGTCATTCTTCTGTTTCCTCATCAGTATTCTACTATTTTCTTATGACCTGCAACTGTTGTCTCCTCTTTTCACTCGTTTTCCTTCGTCTGAAAGTTTCTATAACTTCCCCTCTCCTTTGTTCTTCAGCTCTCTTGCTGTGTTATACTTTTTGTTATCTTTTTCTTTCGTTATATTTTCTTTGGGCAATTGCGCGCCGTATGCTCGTTGTATCTTTTTTCTTTCGTTTACCCTATTCGCAGTGCAGTGAAAATATATATAGATCTTATTTTTGAGAACATTCATGTGTGTTTGTATGAATCTATCTTCTCACGAATTGCTGTACCGTACGTGTTTCAAACTGATCTACACATGCCTTTAAAGTTGCAAGGTCATCGAGTCATTTGCCAAACTTTCAATCAGTTGATTGTCTGTTTTTTTTAACCTTTTCAATTACGGGAAATCATATTTCGTAAATGTCAGTACATAGGGCATATGTGTAAATAGAGGGGGGCCCCCCAAACACTCCATATGCCTGATATTTTTGTCAAACGTCTGCGTCCATATCTATAGCTGTTTTACAGAAACAGAATAATGATAACTTCATGTGTTTGATCCTTTGTTTTGTGTCTGCATCTATGGCAGTTTTCGAAAATTTCTTTTCTGACTGATGGTGCATTTATCACAGCAGCCCCCGACAATCTTGGGGCGATTGCCATAAAAAAAGTCGGTTTCCACAGGATGTTTACCTCCAAATACTCTGGTTTCTTCATCTTTTAGAAAAAAAAAAAAAATTTTAGCAGATCATGACGATTAAAGACTTATATAACTTTCTATTTTCCCTCAGTACTGTGTCCTTATTTAATATTCGTACCATGGCCTACATATCATTAATGCATTTAAAATGTTTGGGCATATTTATGTTGAGCTGATATCTGCTGCTCAGTAAATTGGACAGTGGAGTACTGTAAACGCAGTGGAAAACTAGCCCATTTCTTACGTGGTAGAACACCTACAACATGTAAGCCATGTGTTTTCTTCATTAGAAGACTTTAGGATAATATGTAGCTGTTTTTCAACCTACACAATGCATCACAATGTTAATAATATATTGTATCTATATTATATGTATTTATATAATTAATCATTATATATATAATATATATATATATATATATATGGATATATATATATATAGATATCTGTTATATATATATATATATTGTATTGTAACATGTATATTTATATATATATACTATATACATATATATATATATATATATATATATATATATATATATATATGTACCAAGCGGTTTTTTTTTTTATTTATTTAATTTTTTCTTTATTTTCTGCCCCGACGATGCGTGAATAAACACGAGAAAGCGCTTGGTACTGACTTTCTTTCTGCCTGTCATTTTCCTGTGGTGCATTCTTTTATAGTGAAGTCTCGTGCATCTACTGTGATCTTTTAAACATGTATATGGGTGCTGTAGGTTTGTGGAAAGCCCTGTGCTTGCATTCACAAAGTCCGTGATTTTTTCCCAACCTTGGTCCTCACCTGTTACCTCTACTGTGGATAGGTTTTAGTGTCTGCTTGGGGAGAAAAAAAAATTAAATGTACACGGGGCTATAGTAGATTCACATCAACCGTGCATTTGATTGCTAGGCCAGTCCCCTACGACGCTCCTGATTGGCTGTTGATAAGCCAATCGTAGGGCTGGAAACTCTGTCTATATCGAGAGTTCACACGGGTAGGTTCTATGTTCTACCTCTCCTGAGGGATACGTCTTTCAGGAGAGGTGGAACATACATCCTGCCTATGTGAACTCTCTCGAGAGACTGAGAGTTTCCAGCCCTGTGATTGGCTTATCAATACCCAATCATGAGCGTCGTAAGGGACTGGCCTAGACATCAAATGCACGGTTGATGTGAATTTACTATAGCAACCTCATTGATAAAGACTTGCTGAAAACTGGAAAGCTGTGGTCCTCTGGTGTCAGCCAACTAAAACGGGAGAAATGGGTATGGTACCTTTATATATGTGTATGTATGTATGTACAAAACGAGAAAAGGCGTATTCAAACCAATTACGGCACCAAATATGAGTAACCAATAGGATGCAACCTTATGGGCCCTCAGTATCACATAACGATGATTCGAGGATGTCTTTGATTGGCCATTAGTCTTTTCTTCTCCTTTGAAGATATTGATAAATATTTGAAGTCTTTTTATGTCGAGAATGAACTGTTTGCATTCTGATATAAAAGAGGATGTCTATTCAAGTAGAATTTTCCTAAAATCGGTTAACTGAGCAATGGGTAGCGGGACGGAAACTTGTGATTACTTCTTTTAGATTTGTGTGATGAAAATTATCATTGACCTTCATGTTTGGTTATTAAACTGCTGGATATACTGGAATTTTTTCTCTCTCTCTCTGTTTTCTCTCTCTTGAATATATATATTTGCTCCCCATATGCCAGACACTCAAGCTAATTTTCATCTGATCAAATTCTCTGAGAACTAATTTTAATTTTCTTTTTAAATAAGGATAACTATAATCTGTTTTTTTCCATTTGTCCATCCGCCTGTGGTGGTCGCGCATGGTAACACTGCGTCCTGGGCTTTAAATAGTTACGCTACGTGTAAGTTTTAGGTAAATAAACGGATATCTGGGTGTACATTTGCAGCTGAAAGGTGTTATAATAATGTACTGTATGCGAATTACACCGTTAATATGCGAAATAGGATATTACTTGAAGCCCGGGATGCAGTGTTACCATGCGCAAACACCACAGGCGGATGGACAAATGGAAAAAAACCTAGTATAGTGGACAGATTTGACGCTCTTCCTCTTCTTTCCCACCGTTATCCCTTCATGAAGGGTTCGGTTGCCTGGTGCACCGTCTCCCCTGCCTTCTATCAATGGCATCATCAGGCATGGTATATTGTTTGGCAGAGGGGGTTTTTACGACCGCATGCCTTTGCTGTCATCAACCGCAGTTATTGGCGGTGGGCCTCGCCTTTTACTCAAAAGTAAGACTGCAAGGCAACAGCTGTCGTTTTAGTGGCCTTTTACGACACGCAGGACCTACGGTGGTAGTATTCTGACACCCCTACCACAGGATCATACAAATTTGACTCTATATAGTCTATTTTACACAGTGCGTGAGTTCCTATGTTCTAGTTTATATTTGAAGTCATAAGATTATACTATCATATACTTTTTGGGGGAATTATTATCCGAATTTGTCTTCGCTGATTTAGGTTTTAAGATGTTTTCAAAATTTTCAATGTTCTTGCTTCACGTATTCCGGAAGCTAAAGTGGCTAATACAATATATTCCATCAAAACATACCTGAGTCTGTCACTCATCACGACCAGAGGCTTTATTAGTCTTCAGTACTAGGAAGTGGAAAGACGCTAAGTACCTTCCTACCCTGGTTTTCGGGTCCCATTTACATTCCTTGCACGCGCCTCAGACCACTAAAGTTTGTTATAAGCCTAGAAAACGAGATGTGGTAATTGTTATGAAAAATGATGTGATATTAATAATGGTTTAAATAATGATGGTGATGACTGATAGGAAGATGACGAAGAAAGAAAAATAATAGAGATAAGTTCAATAGTAATGGTTCAGTATTATACATTTCCCAACTTTAAATCACAAACATAGACGTTACGTTTAATTTACACTGTACTGAATAGACGCCCTTACTTTCCAGCCTGCTCTTCAAAGCGAGATTCCTTGCTAGCTAACCATATCAAAAAGTGAAATATTGTATACCATTAATCATCTGGACTTACAAAACATACATTGGTAATAGAATAAGTTGCTTCCTAAAATTTGCATTCATATTTATGCAACCAGCTGACGTTCACGTGTACGCTTCAATACCTACCCTGTATCATTTTCCCTTTATGTCAACAACACGTTATCGTGATACTCCTGCACGAACAAACCTTCCTATCCCTGTTGCTGCTTCGTAAGGTTTGGAGAGTGTGAGTCAATACGGCTGATCTGTTCCATGTTCAGCTATTAGGGACATCAGCTCAGACAAGTTGCACACTTATATTGCCTATCCCGTCTTTCTTCAGTAGTATGCACAGGCTGCAAATATGCCATGTGTCTCTTTTGTTTCTTCATGTTGCGAAGAGTATTTAAAGATGTTGTTACCACAAAAAATTATTCAACTTACTACTAATTTAACCAAATTTTATTCACTTGATTTTGTGATATTAATGACACAGGCACGGGTTAAGTCGTAGCATTCTTCCAGTTCCGTCTGTGAGGTTTACAACAGGTTCACAAGACAAGGGATGATGTTCTATGAAGTATCATCTGACATCTTTACTACAAACTTCATTGCTTTTCTGTCACAACAACAGTAAACCCAGTGAAAATTACAGTCTATAAAGAAACACAAAGCCTGTTCTGTGCCTGAAAGCCAGCAAACCCTTTTTGAATTGTAATGAATTATAAATCATTTTAGGAAATCAGAGTTTTTACACATATTATTTTTAGGTATTGGTGCTAGTAGCTACGTGAATGAAAACAGGGATTTTTTTCGTGATTATTGTACATGTCAGGCTTGCCAATCCCACAGAATATTTTGTAGAAGTCACAGACTCGAAGGCCAAATTGTCTGATCAGTCTGTAATGTCTCTTACTTCCAGACTCAGAAAGTCATACCTTTGTTGCAGGACCCTGCTCGTTTGAGGTGGCCTTGTCCTTATTGGTCTAAACTATAGAATATCGATCTTAATCAACTTTTTTTCTTAATTGATGCTATAGAATGAAGCCATTTTCATGTTGCACAACAAAGAAAATACTAAATTGGAAGTTAAGACAGGAAAAAGAAACTATTTTACTGTACATGAGAAAAGAGCTGAGCAGACTTACTTGCTTGTCTTAAGCCCCGTCCACGCTGTCGAGCTTTGGTCGACGAACTTTGTCCGATGTGACGTCAGAAACGGAGAAACAGCGAGAAAAGTCAGAACTTTGCTGCGGTTTCTCCGCTTCTGACGTCACATCGAACAAAGTTCGTCGAGCAAAGCTCGGCCGTGTGGATGGGGCCTTAGGTCTTAGATAATGGTAATTTGTTTTCAGTTCAGACGCGGGTGTAATAGGTGACATATTTTCCCTTTGTAAACTGGAACTGAAGGAGACGAAAAAAAAAAAGAAAGGAATAGGACACAGAGTAAATCATAACCTTCGAGTATACGGTAGACCCTGCTCTCAGAGTATGTCTAATTTCAAGTCAGGAACAACGGAAGCAAGACGAGAATTCCGAACCAAACTCCTCTTGGTAGCCAGAAGTATAAATATATTTTCTAGCGAAAGAATTAGTTTATAGGAACTAGAGATCCTTCCTCTGCTTTTTACCTTCTTTGCTGTAAGGCAGACTTCAAAAAGGAGCCTGTATTCCATTGAGAATATATATATATATATATATATATATATATATATATATATATATATATATATATATATATATATATATATATCAGTATCAGCGCCAAGAGTGACAAAAGTAATTCTAGAATTATGTGGTTCGTTGACTGTCTTTTATTTCCTCTACTGCCAAGCTCCGGAACCCCTCTCCTCCTTTGGTGTTCCAGGACTCTTGTAATCTTGACGAGGCTCGTTCATCACCGGCTTGGCTGATCAGCTCTTCTATTTTTCGCGTCGTCATTCTCCCATGCATTAAATAGGAAAATAACCAAACGGTTGAAGAAGGTGAAAGAGTCCCTTTTCAATTCAATTTGTAAAAAAAATGATCAAAACTTAGGCAATAAATGGTACACCCACCATTGGTTTCCTCGAAAGCTCCCAGTAATTCCCTCTTTTCGTTGTCGCTAGGCGTGAGTTATTGGCACTTCCTTGACACACGCACACTCATCCAAAAGGAAGAGAGAGGCTGGAAAGGTTTGAGAGAGAGAGAGAGAGAGAATGTTTCTTGAGGCTCTTTTCGTTAAAGAAAGAGGACCTGATATTAAACCTTAAGATACACAAACACACAGAGAGAGAGAGAGAGAGAGAGAGAGAGAGAGAGAGAGAAGACGAGAGAGAGAGATAATATTTCGTGAGGCTCTATTCGTTAAAGAAAGAGGACCTGATATTAAACCTTAAAGCACACGAGAGAGAGAGAGAGAGAGAGAGAGAGAGAGAGAGAGAGAGAGAGAGAGAGTGAAATATATTTTTGACATTTCTGTTGCAGAAAGAAGAGGCCCTGACCACAAGCCCTCAAGGAATAAAGTGATTTATGCCTTTTTGCCAACGACAAATATTATTGCGCAGCATTGAGATTTATTGCATTTTTTCTTTTATCTCGCAGTCCGGTCTGGCAGCCTATTACAGGGAATAGTAGTACATTTTAGTCTGTTTACCTCAGCGTCTGTTATTTATATGTTATGCTTTCATGTTATTCCTTGTAATTTGTTTTTTCAGCAAGTGAATGCGCATCGGTAATTGCTTTCAAGAATGCTACTGTAAGCTGTTTGCTAATGCGTAAAATCTTGTATAAATTATTTCCAGCTCTTTAATATTCTCCTCCCATCTTCCATGGAGCCGGTTTTTGGTGATTCTTATGGGCTAAGTGCAATCTTTTATTTATTTATTTATTTATTTATTTATTTATTTATTGGTTTCTTCGTTAGCTCCTGCATTTAGAAAGACAGTCTTTTTAATTTTTTCATTGGTTTTTTTGTGTTATTTTTTGGGGGGAGGGGGAGATGAAGATAATAATGTTATCGTAGAATAATTTCGGTACGTATTTCTCTTGGAGTCTACAATCTCCCTCCCTCCCTCTTTTTTCTTCTTTGCTCCTCTTTCGTCACTTTTTATTTCTTCGGGCCCGGGCTAGATACAGACATTGGGCTTTTCTTCCCAGTGTCCTGTTCATTTTGAAGAAAGTTTACTTTGTAATATTGCTATTATGAACTGCCGTCACTACAATTAATCATCGATAATAATTGCAAATCATTGCTATTATTTGATAAAAAAATTCTTATACTTCATAAACATTAAGTTTTAGTAATGGAAAACATTAGTCTTTTAAGACTATTGATAATGTTGAAAACATTGCGAAAATATTTTATCGTATTAAAGAGAGTAGTTCATGCATAATAAGTAGTTAAAAAATAAAATCAGGAATACCCAGTGAGCTAAATCCCACTTTTCATTTGAGTAATTCATGTGTATCTAAGACTAAAAATTTTTCTTTCACACGTTCGTGCAGTCCTTGCATATACTTACAAATAATCCAGTTCGTTTAAATAGTAAAGTTATGTAGTAGGAAAACTGCCCGCTTTTATAATCATAACCCTTTCGCACCAGGCTATAAGATTTTGTATCTCATATTTTCTTTTACTATATACGGATGCTAAGCCTTCATGCCACCTCCTTGTCTACTGGTCTTGTAGCCACTATTGTATGGTCATTTTTGGTGGTAACCCGTTCAAGGACAGACCAAACCTATCGATGTTTTATTTGGCTGATCGAGAGAACAGAGGTATGACTATTGGAGAAAATGATTAAAATGAAAACTGTACCAAACAAGTAAGAAATGTACCGGAGGAACCAATTTTCTGTACTAGCGGTGCCAGACGCATGATCATGACTAACGTTAACCTTAAATAAAATAAAGGCTATTGAGGCTAGATGGCTGCAAATTGTCATGTTTGATGTTTGGAGGGTGGACGATCAACGTACCAAATTGCAGCCATCTAGCCTCAGTAACTTTTAAGAACAGAGGTCGGAAAGAATAAGTGCGGACGGACAGACATAGTAAAGCCAACTCAATAGTTTTCTTTTACAGAAAACTAGAACGATAAAGCGTAAAATATAACTCAGTCATTGGTATCCTGTGGAGAAAAAAAAAAAAAAACATCCTAAAATGACTTCCGACTGCCATGACATGAGAGTCTGCAGGAATGAGGGCATCCATATTTCTTGCATCCGAAAAGATGGAAGAAGAAGAAGAAGAAGAAGAGGAGGAGATTCGAGGCTGCCTGGATCATCCGAAGATCTTGACAGTAAACCTGCAATATTGCATCGGCGGTTGGTCGTGTCTGCCTTTCTGGAGGAGGGTATGTAAACGAGAGAGAGAGAGAGAGAGAGAGAGAGAGAGAGAGAGAAGGAAGGTTATTGATATCAAATATTTGGTGCGTTCATGAGTGATTCATGGCGGCGTATCTGAATAATGGAGAGAAGGAGAGAGAGAGAGGATTTTTATGAGTAGTGCATCACTGTGTATTTAAAAGTAATAGATGAAAGTTGGGAGGGGGAAAAAAAAGAAACATAGAGGGGGAAAGAGAAAACCTGGATTCATCAGCCTGAAATATTTTGGAGATATTCAAGTATAATTCTTTCTTTGGTCAACTTGAGGGTTGAAAAATTGTTTTTAACTCTAAAAGTAAGTCGGTAGGAAACTTATTATATTTACCGTCGAAAATCGAATAGATAATAGGTTACTAAAGTGTTAAAATTATCGTTATGAGCAATGCTTAACACTTACTTTCCCCTTGTGGAGATTTTTATTCAAATGATCCACTGCGTGTCCGTGCTCTCACAAACACTATATATATATATATATATTATATTATTATAAATTTATCTAATTAATCTCTATTTATATGGTATAATATACATATTATATCTCTATATATATATATATATATATAAATATATATATGTATATTATATATATAGTATCTTAGTAATATATATAATATATAATATATCTAATGTAATTATATATAATATTATATATGTAATTAATATATATTTATATTCTCTCTAATTATATATCTATCTATTATAATCTATAATAATATTATATATTATATATATATATGTAATATAGATATATATATCATATATATGTATATATATCTAATTAATCTCTATCTCTAATTAATATTATTCTCATATATATATACCTCTATGCTTATATCTCTCTCTACTATCTTATATTATATTCATATTTAGATATTATATTACTCGCATCATATATGTTACTTATATCCTCTCATATATATAATATATCATATCTATATATCATCATCATATATATGTATCTTCTGCTAATATCTCATACTATAATTCATATTTATCTATCTATATATCCTCATATATATTATATATCATATATATATATATATATATATATAGATATATATATATATATATATACCTATATATATATATATCTATATATATATATATATATATATATATATATATATATATATATATATATATATATATATAATATATATATATTATAGATATATATATATATATATATATATATATTATAGAGAGAGAGAGAGAGAGAGAGAGAGAGAGAGAGAGAGCGAGAGACCTTACCTTACCTTACAGACCTTACAGTTCGTTCGGGTTGCCCAGGTCCCTCAGTGTGAGGCGCCTCTAATGTCTACCAGAGAGTTGCTAGTACATCTTCCGGTATATTTTGCATCTTCCAATCTTGGATGGTCTGGGATGCAGTTTAGATATTTGTCGAGCTTATTCTTAAACACATCTACGCTCACTCCTGATATATTCCTCAGATGAGCTGGCAACGCATTGAATAGACGCTGCATTATCGATGCTGGTGCGTAGTGGATTAATGTTCTGTGTGCTTTCCTTATTTTTCCTGGTATAGTTTTGGGCACTATTAATCTACCTCTGCTTGCTATTTCTGATATTTTTAGTTCCATGATATTTTCTGTTATTCCTTCTATCTGTTTCCATGCCTGAATTATCATGTAGCGTTCTCTTCCTCTCTAGACTATATAAGTTTTAAGGATTGTAGTCTTTCCCAGTAGTCTAGGTCCTTAACTTCTTCTATTCTAACTGTAAAGGACCTTTGTACACTCTCTATTTGTGCAATATCCTTTTGATAGTGTGGGTACCATATCATATTGCAATATTCAAGTGGACTACGAACATATGTTTTATAAAGCATAATCATGTGTTCAGCTTTTCTTGTTTTGAAGTGCCGTAACAACATTCCCATTTTTGCTTTACATTTTGCCAACAGAATGGCTATTTGATCATTGCATAACATGTTCCTATTCATCATCACACCAAGGTCTTTAACTGCTTCCTTATTTGTGATTGTCTCATTATTAGGTCCCCTATATGCATATAGCTTTCCTTCTCTGTCTCCATAATTTATTGATTCAAATTTATCAGAGTTAAATACCATCCTATTTACCTCTGCCCAATCATATACTTTGTTAAGGTCTCTTTGTAGAGCGTTCCTATCTTCATCACAAGTAATTTCTCTACTTATTCTTGTGTCATCAGCGAAACTACTCACTACCGAATCCTTAACATTACTGTCTATGTCTTCAATCATAATAACAAACAATATTTGCAGCTAGCACCGTACCTTGTGGCACACCGGATATTACCTTGGTTTCATCCGATTTCTCATCGTTTGCAATAACTATCTGTTTTTCTGTTGTGTAAAAATTCTTTTAACCATCTTCCTACTTTATCTACGATATTGTGTTTTCTAATTTTCTTTGCTAATATATTATGGTCTACTTTGTCAAAAGCTTTTGCAAAGTCTAGATAAACCACATCTGTTTCATTCCGCTTTTCATATTTTTGAATATGTTCTCACGGTGGACTAACAGTTGGGTTTGTGTACTTTTTCCGGGTACGAAACCGTGTTGTCCTATATTAAACAAATTATTTTTTATTAAATGTTTCATAATATTTTTCTTCATTACCCTTTCATACACTTTCATAATATGTGATGTTAGACTCACAGGCCTATAATTACTTGCCTCTAGTCTTGATCCACTTTTGAAAGTAGGGGTGATATATGCTAATTTGTGCTCGTCATAAATCTTGCCTGTATCTACACTTTGTCTTAATAATATTGCAAGTGGCTTTGCGATAGAATGAACTACTTTCTTTAACAAAATAGCAGGGACTCCATCCGGCCCTGCAGCAGCTCCATTTTTAATTTCATTAATTGCCTGCACAATATCAGCTTCATTAATTTCTATGTCAGCTAAATATTCACTATTTTCGTCCCTTACTTCTATATCATTATCTTCATTATCTATTCTAGGGGTGAATTCTCTCTTATATCGTTCTGCCAGTATGTTGCAAATTTCCTTTTTTTCATTCGTTAATCTCCCTTCAATTCTCAGAGGGCCTATTTCTATTCTTCTTTTATTCATCTTCTTCGCATATGAGTATAATAGTTTGGGGTTTTGCTTGATATTTAATAGGGTTTTTTCTTCCAAGTCCCGTTTTTCATTTTCTTTTGATTGTATAATCTTTGTTCTGCATTTTCTATCTTACTTTTTAGTTCTATAACTTTCCATGGATTTTTTTCTTTTGCAAGACCTTTTTTCCACTTTCTGATTTTCTGGAACAAGATCCTTCTGTCTCTTGGTATGCATGAATGATGTTTACTTTTCTTCTTCGGTATATATTTATCCACTATTTTCTCCAATATTTTATATAATATCTCCGTATTTACCCTTATGTCATCACTTACGAAAATGTTATCCCAATCTTTGTTTAATTCTGCATTAATTTCTGACCATTTTATATATTTTTTACTGTAGAAGTTGTATTTTCCATATCCTTCCCACTTTTTCATTTCTTGCTTATCTCTATTTTCACTTGCTTTGGAATGAACTGTTTAATTCTATGACATTATGATCTGAAATACTCGCATTATAAACTATTATTTCTTTAACATAATTCATCTCGTTCACAAATACTAGGTCTAAAGTATTTCCTTTCTTGTTGGCAGGTGATTTATTTGTTGAATGTTGTATTCTAGTAGCATATCTAATAGCTTTTCAAATTGCCTCTTATCTTCTGCACTACTATTACTCTCTTTTTTATATGTATAAGTACAACCACAGTCTCCTATTCGTTCTTTCCATTCTACGAAAGGAAAGTTGAATCACCAGATAGGAGAATAGTCCGTCCTTGTGATTTCTACATATATCATCCAATTTTTCAATTATTAAGTCAAACTCTTTAGTATTAGGAGGTCTATATATTACTATGTTCATCAATTTTTCAGATTCAAATTCTACCGCTATTAGTTCACATTCTGAGTTACTATATTTCTCATATATTTTTCCTTGTTTTTTGTCTTTCCCATATATTGCGGTTCCCCCTTGATTCCTATTTTTTCTATCTGATCTATAAGTTTGGAACCCTTTTATTTGATCATCATTCCCAGTCTCTTGGGAATACCAGGTTTCACTTATATTCATTATATCTATTTTCTTTTCATTTTGGGTTAGTTCTTCTAAGTACTCTATTTTTCTTTTTGAGTTACTCGTAACTAAACCCTGCGCATTCATCACTATGATGGTTTGCGTGTTTTCTCCTTCATTTAATATTGGTAGTAATAAGGATTTTCCCATGTCTCTCCTGTTCTGGTATGTTGTTCTTTTTTCATTCCCAGAAATTCTGACATTAAAAAATCCAACTTTTCCATAACAAATATTTGATCTTCCTTCATCATAATTATTCATTTTGTGTCTGAATCTGCAATTTTCTCCGTTTCTGCAATATCCTCTTGCATAATAAATATAGTTATTATCTCTTGAGTAGAATTTCGGAGCTGATGCTTTGAGAGAGTGAGAGAGAGAGAGAGAGAGAGAACGACTTTTCTAAAAACTCTCGAATTCCCGTGACAACGAATTGGTAAAACAAAGCTGCACGTAAACATTCGGTCTACATAACCTGCTCAAATATTCGAAACTTGTTCGTGTGACGTCAGCAGGCGGCTAGTGACGTGGTTACGGATGATTTTTGATGTCTGCTTGTTTCGTGTTAGACAGAACCAAAGAACAATTCTTTCGTCTCCGACAGTTGCTACGTCATGTCCACAGATGGCTCTGTATTAGTCTTTTCACTGTTTATCTAAATTTGCAAGTGACTTCTCAATGGGTAAGGAGGTGAATATGGGATTATGTTGTTTCCTTATTTTTACTTTGCTCTTTGGTTTTAAGGAAATCCACAACTTGTTTTAATTTATCCTTTGCATTTTGTTAACAAAGAAGTCATCCGGTTTTTTCAATTTTTTTTCACTCTTCTGTAAGCATATGAGGTTTACAGTTTTCGCTATATACTATGCTTTGTTTTGTTTTCATTTTTTCTTATTATTCCTGTGCTATAATTTCAAATAGCTTTGTTTTGCTTTCTTTTGTCTGCTGCCGAACGTCTTCCATTGTACCCAACTTTTAAAAGTCTTTTGTAAAATATATTTCACTGTTCACATATCCGAACTTCACTTTGTTTAACGTCCTCTATTGTCTACAGTTCGAACATTCTTCTGTAAAAGTTATCGTTTATCGACAACCTTGTACTTTCTTCTGTTAAATTCGTCCACTGTCCACAACTTCAAACAGGCATATGTAAAACTACATCTACTTTCCACAACTTCAATCAGGCATGTGTAAAACTACATCTACTTTCCACAACTTCAAACATCAACATGTGGAACGCTCCTCACTCTTCACAACTTTGAACTTTCTTCAGCGAAAATCCGCCACTCTCGACTACTTTCCTGAATAAACGTCCCCAACCTGTCCAAAATATAGAATATTTTTTTGTCAAACGCTTCTACTGTTCACCACTTCGAACAGTCTTCTGTTTGAAAATCCTCCACTTGCCACAACTTTGGACTTTCTTCTGTAAAGCGTTTTCCACTACCCATAAATTCGAACTTTCTTTTTGTAAAATATTCTCCACAGTCCAGAACTTAGGACTTTCCTCTGTAAAATCTCCTCCACTGTTCACAACTTCCAACAATCCTCTGTAAAAAAAAGTCCGTTACTGTCTACATTTTGGAGCTTTCTTCTGTAAAAAGTCCAATATCCATTAAGTCAAAACTTATCACAGTTCAGGTACTTCTTTCATGATTATCAAATATTGCATCCATTCTTATGGAACAAGCCAAAAATGCCATTTACTTTCTAAGCAAGCCTCCATGGAATAAAAATACACATAAATTCACCAAGAAGGATTCCATATAATAAACCCCACAATTGTGTGGAAAATCAAGTGTATATGCAAACAAATAAAGATTCACTGGAAAACAAATAAATTTATTGGTGTATATTTAACTGCATAGGATACCTCAACTAGGAAGGGAGGACTAAACAGAGGAAGTTTCATATCTAGAGACTTACGGACAGTTCTTTTATACCTCCTCAGGCCCCTCTTTCTCTCTTGCTGTCTCTCGTTGTTAGAATTTTTCATTGATACTTTTTTTTTTATAGTCCATTTTGTGCGTCGCCATGGAACCATGAAGAAAGACCTCCTCTGGCTGTATCATGATAGGAAAAAGAAAAGGTGTGATAAGTTTCTGGAGAGAGAGAGAGAGAGAGAGAAGGACGACGTCTCTCTCTCTCTCTCTCTCTCTCTCTCTCTCTCTCTCTCTCTCTTCGCAACTAAATGTAAAGAAGATTAAGAAACTTTGTCACCTTTCTATTGAGAAAGGGCGTTATTATTCTCTCTCTCTCTCTCTCTCTCTCTCTCTCTCTCTCATGATTAAATTTTTTTTTTTATTTCTTTAGAGGGAGAGAAATACCACATATTTTTTGTGCCATTCTCCCCCTACTACTTCCATCCCACCATCCCCAGCAGTGTCTTTGTAACTAACCCCTCACCCTCTTCCTCTTGTGTGACTTTTCCTCCTGCTATGTGTCACTTCAAAGCCCTCTAGCTCTGGGTATCTCACCTCCTTTGAAGCACTGACAATTCGGTCAGAGAGAGAGAGAGAGAGGAGAGAGAGATATTCTAGTGTACTGTTTATTTTAACTTGGATTCTGGTTGCATTTGATTAATATACCTTTACATATAAATTCATTTCACATTAGTGTCCTTTTTCTGATGAGGTGTTTGCAAGCGGAGAAAGCTGAATTTGGTTATGATGGGAAATGGAAGACGTAAAGGCAATAGTGAATTATGATGTATATTAATGATTCTGTGAAGATTTGATTCGTGTATTTGTAAGTAAACGTAGTGGATGACGGTGGGAGGACGGAAAAGATGAGTAACATAAGTGAAGTAGGGAAGGTAGCAGGATCCACACAAAAAATTTTGAAATATACGAGAAGTGTCACAGCATACCATGTAAAGTTATAAACAAAAGGTGGGATGTTTGGTGGGATAGTTTAGCCAACACTCCATTATAGAAGTGTAGTGTGGATGCTGAATGCAAATTAATTAAATAACAGATATTGATTTTAATAATTTTCAGTGTGTATAGAGTAACAGGTCAATAATCTTAAAATACAGTGAAAATAAGTTAAAAAGATTGTCTCTAGTGAATAGATGTATCAGAATGATTTGAAGTGGTCTTTTCACGTGGAGGGAAATGTAAAAGAAAGGTTTTTGGTTTGTGGAATAAACGAAAGAAAGATCAAGTAAGTGCTGGCTAGATGATGTGGAAGAGATGTCGGAATGGAAGGAGCATGTTGTCTAGGAAATAACGAGTGTGTGTGGGTATGTGTGAGGTACATAAATAATTATATCCTCGATGGGGGGGTTTTCCCTTTTTATCAAACTCACATGTCATCATTAGCCTTACAGCTACATTTTCAATCCCTTCTTCTTCAACTTCAATCTCCGCGTACCCGCTTGAATCAAATAAT
The DNA here is from genome assembly GCF_015104395.2 of Macrobrachium nipponense. Classification (NCBI taxonomy): domain Eukaryota; kingdom Metazoa; phylum Arthropoda; class Malacostraca; order Decapoda; family Palaemonidae; genus Macrobrachium; species Macrobrachium nipponense. Next base: position 15,927,975 of record NC_087212.1, read on the forward strand.
GAACGGATTTAGCTCAATACGATCCTCAGACTGTCAAACATTGACTTTTTCAAACCGGTTTCCCCACGATACACCATGAACTACACCAACCTTAGCTCTACACCTTTTAGACACAAGCACTACCTGTCCCTCCCACTCCTGTCTACACACCCACTGCCCTCTCATCTTTGTCTCACTGTGCCAATACATCCAGTTCTCTCCCCATAAAAAAAGTCCACATTTCAAAACCTAGATGCAGTGTCCCGTCTTTTGTCACGTTTTTCTGCAAGTAGTACAGGTTTTGGGCTGGAAACCCAATGGCCCCGGCGGCGGAAATGCAATTATTTTCCCTGCAGTCCACAGGAGCGAAGGCGTGGGTGCCATTGGCCACATGTGAAAGGGTCACATGTGAAAGGACTCATTTGTCATTTGTGGTACATTTCTTCCCACCCGGAGGTCCCCAACCCTTCACTAGTTGCTCCTCTGCTTTTGCGTTTATTGTAACGGTACCCGAAGCCATTAAATTTTTTTGTAGTAAGCGGTATATCTTCTTTCTGTATTTCCCTTTACTTCCTCTTACTTCTTCCTAATGACCACCATTTTCTTTGGAAGCTTGAATTTCAAGTAAGTGGTCCCTGTGGCCTTGTGCCATTTGAATATGTCTCATCTACTGAATAATAATAATAATAATAATAATAATAATAATAATAATAATAATAATAATAATAATAATAATAATAATAATAATAATAATAATATAATGCATATATTTATAAACTTTATTATTGAATTATTCTCTCGATTCTTATTCTTTTATTAAATTAAATACATCCTTATTGAGTGGGTTTTGTGTGTACGTATCCAACCCCTCTTAAACTAACGTGTTTTGTTTCTCAGATTTTATGTACATATCTGTGTGTTTGCTTCTCTTTCTGTAGTATCTTTTCTTGCTTGATTGTTTATTCTTTACTCTTACCAAATGATCATAGGCAAGTGCAATCATGATTTTGTGGCAAAAGCGAGGAGAGGTATAATTGGACATAATGAGTATACACGTTGCTATTACTGAACGCTGTAATAATAGAGACCGTTATAACAAATCATTGTTTATGTCTAGTACATGTTTACATGGTCGTATCCTTATTCACTTGATATATTTTTTTCTCTGTTTTCCTTTGTCTCATTCGTGGGCCTTCTCTTTTATGGAAATTTTCTTTGAATGTTTCACATTTAGAATAGGATTTGCTGTAGGACTCAATTTCATGGCAGATGTAGTACTCTTCACTACGAGTCTTAGACATAAATGTTGGTTTTATTTGTGGTTTTTAGTTGTACATTCATTTATTCATTTTTTAAATCCAAGTGACTGAAACCCAGCACCACGGAGTGCCATGATTCAGAAATTCTGGCATAGCCCCACGTTTGCTGTTAATGGTAGTAATACCAGCATGAATAGAGGAATAAAATATCTGGAGGAATTTTTGCGAGAACCTCAGACAAGCAGGAGAAAAATTGGAGACGGGATGCTGCCGACCAAGCACAATAGAGGCGACCCAGCGCTGCGTGATTGGGTAATAATAGCGTATATTCAAATGGGAAAACGACCCTTACGGCACCCGCCCTCGTTCTGGATTTCCAGACGCCAGCTCTTTTCCACAAGGTCGAAATTGCATCGCATTTCAACCGTGAACCAGACCATATGGTGACCCTCAAAATGAAGTTCAACGTGTTGTCTGGGCGCGTTCGCTATTCATAGATCGTTTGAAATATCAAAAGAAAAATAAAAGTGTGACTCGGGCAGACGTCAGACGTATTTTGTCCCTTAAATGAAGGTTGCATAAGGACAGACCCACTAGGCTGTGTGTTGAAACAGGTCAAGGTGAGGTTTGGCTGTTTCATTTAACATTTTAATTTTGGGGGAAATTGTTTATGAGTCCAAAACGAAGAGTTATGACGATTATAATGGAAAGGCGAAAAGTTGATGATTCGTCAACACGGAGAAAAGCAAAGAAATTCCAAAGACTAGTAAGGGTTAGGGGCAGCAAAATATCTTATTAAATCTGCAGGTAGTTGAATTGCTTATCATTTTTCTTTGCTATTTTCACAATTCTTATCATTTTTCTATTGCCCATTTTTTTCTATTTTTTCGCATAAGGTCAGTTAATGGTTTGTTTGATATGTTTCATATATTTTGCATTCGTTTTTTTTAATAATATAACAAATAGTGATCAAGTCAATGGTATTTTAAACATAACTATAGGTATATTTAGTAGGTATTGAAATATGTTGTCTTGAACTGTATACCAGTGTAAACATGGTAAAGTAGTTGTAATAATAATAATAATAATAATAATAATAATAATAATTAATAATGGACTTAATATCAAATCAATTTTCTTTTGAAAATAGCCGTAGGGAATGGGAATCGTGCTTGGAGACCTCGAATAGAAAAAGGTCCTTATTAAGAACAGGAATAACTCCCCTTCTTATTTGCCGGAATTAGGAGACGAGTGACTCAGCTTTTCTGTCGATGAGATTCGGCCACCTTGTTGGGTTGGAGCCCACCCAGCTGAATATTAAAGAGCGTCTATAGCTGAGAACCTAATGCTATGAGGTGGAGGGTTCTGGAGCCTCCCGGGGCGAGTAAAGGGGGGTTTTGAGTCTCTACACAAATCAAGGGGTTTTGGGGTTGACGTTGTTTCTGGAAACTCTCAGCAGAAGTAAAGAGATTTTTAAGGTTCACGTCGGTTCTAGAGCCTCTCAACAAAAGAAAAGGGGTTGTGAGGTTCACGTCGGTTCTAGAACCTTTCAACAAAAGAAAAGGGGTTTCGAGGTTCTTGTTGGCTCTAGAACCTCTCAATATAAGTGAAGGGGTTGGGAGATTCACGTCGGTTCTGGAGCCTCTCAATACAAGTAATGTGGTTGTGAGGTTCAAGTCGGTTCTAGAGTCTCACAACACAAATAAATGGAATTGGAGGTGCAACGTCGGTTCTGGAACCTCTCGCGTCGGTTCTGGAGCCTCTCAATACAGGTAAAGAGGTTTTGATGATCGTGTCAGATTTGGAGCCTCTCAGCACGAGTACAGGGGTTTGGGGTTTGTCGTCGAATATAAGGGTTTTAAGGGTTCACGGGAAACTAAGGGCCTCTCAGGAACTACGTCAGTTCTATAAAATCACAGGAGGAGACGAGGGATTCTTCAAGCGGTTTTTTAGAGCATATCAGTAGGAGACATAATTCGAGAATCTTGTAAAGTGAGAGCTGTGATTTTTAAGTGTCCAGATCCTACTGTAAACATCCTGCTGCATCATTTCAGCTGGAGATATCTCTTATCGAAGTCAGCAGTCGACCACACCAACCCCCTTCTACTTTCACGTGGTGTCTGTGATTCCATGTTAATGCCAGTTTTAGATGGATTCGTTTAATAAAACAACAGATAGAGGGTTCACATTGACTGTAGAACCATTTATTACGAGATGTATAGGGTTCCAGAGTTCGCGCCCGACCTTGAACCTCGTCGTCATACTAAAAGTCTAGGGTCTGAACGCTTATGCAACCCCTGAGATAGAAAGAGTCGCCGGTCTCCCACCGACGACGTCGAAAGCAGATGATAAACTCAGCGGGGAAAGGAACTTAATTGATTGGAAAATTACTACTGAAGTGACGTAGATTGGGGGACAAAGTCTAAGAACGAGGGAGGAGGGAACATGATGGCGGACATCGCCGGGAAAATTGAAATCTGTCCAATTTCTTATTGAATTGAATCAAGAAGGAATGAATTATTCATGTTGGCGGAAGGTAGGCCTCTCTGCTGCTCTTCTTCTTTTTCTTCTTGGAGGACGGAAGGCGAATTATGGTAGGCGAAATAAAGGGAGAAGGAGGAGACTACTTTACATTTTCCATTTCGTTATTTTGAATAGGGTGGTCTGCAAACACACCTGAAGAGTTCTTTTGAACGCGATTGTTTGACGGGAGTTTCCGGAATTTTGTGGGGCTGTTAGAGGACTGGGTAAAGAATTCTTTTTCTTAGCTTATCTCGTTTTACTAAGGTATGTTAAAGGGAATCTAGATTTCCGTAAGACCGTTTACAGATACGCGTCAGTATTTTTAGTCTAAGATATGACGTAATGATGGAACTTAGTGGAACAGGAAAGGAGTATGCGTTACATTATTTTTTAAGACTGAATTTAATTTTCCTGTCAAAAACTTTGAAAAAAAATCGTGTAATATTATAGATTTAAAGACAAATCTCAGAGAGTTCTTTTTATTCTTCAAGAAAAAGTAGACAAATTTTCGGAACTGTTTGATATGAGCTTCAGAAAATCTCTGCTTTGCAATGAAATAGATGATTAGCACTCTTCAAGATATTTCTTTTTAGTATTGCTTACAGGCAGGCTTCATTATTTCGTTAATTATTTTGCATCGTGTATGCGAGCGCGCTATCGCAAGTGTCGGGGTGAGGTGACTTTTATAGAAGGATTCTGGGCAACAGCTTCCTTCGAGTTTCTTCTAAGTAGGATGTGCCACAAGCATTGCAGGATACTCGTGTTGAGATGGTTGATAGGAGCTTTTCGATGTCTTTCATTTGCAAGGATTCCTTGATGGTATTAATGGGCTCCGACGCATAGTTTAGAAGGAGAGTTAGCTTACGCTGTAATGAAGTTTCCGATAAATGCGTAGCAGAATCAAAATTACATAAAAGAGGATTTTTTGAAACTGATAAGAATAACGACCTCGAAATGTGTGTGTGTGTATGTGTGTTTTTAAGGCTATTTATCTTCGAACTTGTCTGAAAAAAACACGTTTGAGGAGCTTCGTTCTTAAAGAGAGTTTTGGAAAGAGATAGATAAAAGATGGTCCTCAAGGCAAAATGTTTTTTCTTGTTCTTTTCAGAAACATTTGTTCTTCAAGCCGTCTCCTTAAACCATTTATCATGAAACCTTAATTATTATGTCTATATGTTTGGAAATAAATTGGAAATGCTGCTATTTGAGAATTACGGGGATATAATCCGGACTTTAAGATGATTATAAGTGTAATTATTTTTACATTATTCCGTTTTTTTTTTCTTCAAATTATCCAAAGTGAAACAAGGTAATTCTTAAATTCGTAGTCAGCCATTTTAGCCATTGCTCGAATTTTACTATTTATCATATGAGATGAGATGTCTGTTCTAGTTACATTAGATAATACACATTCTGCATATTGCTCTACGAACTTCATTTTGGAATGGAAATTCAACTCACCTTATGAAAGCATAATTTTGGAATGGAAATTAAATCCACCTCGTGAAAGCATAATTTTGGAAGAGGAACCTTTAGCTCGAAGTTCCTGTCTAACTTTCATCTTTCAGTAATTTTGCAGTTTTTGAACAATACGTGTTTTTCATTTCTGCTTAAATTCGTTTGACGCACACTCAGTTTCTTTTTGAAACTTTTATCGTCTCTGCCTGATTTAGGAGATGAATATCAGCCCCGAAATTGCAAAGAGACGGATCATAAGTCCATATTTTTAATTTTCATTTTGAAATATTAATTCATCAACTGTGCGTAATTTAATAAACAGAACTTGAACCTCAATTTTGAAAACTTCTCTTTCATCTCTGCTTAAATCTGAGGAAGAAGACAACTTCAGCCAACCTTTCGAAAAAGCTGAATTTTGAGATGGAAACTTCATCTCTCCCAGTACACCTCATTTTCAAAGAGAGCGAACTTCATCCCACTTTCTTTCGAAACATTTATATTCCTACCGATTAATTTTGGGAGACGAACTTCGGGGCAAATATGCATGAGATGTCAGGCTTCTTGCTGCGTAACGTGCAGGACGTTGCAATGCATAACTGAATTCCGAAATTAATGTTTCGCATTTGCATGTTGAAAGGAACTGAGTGGTATCCAGTGCTTTCAGGAATGCGTTTATGATGGGCTCAGGAATGTGTTTGTTTGCGTGATGAATTGAATTTAGGAGGCCATTGTCTCTGTTTCGCAAGTCTCTATTAAGTGTGTATGGCGGGTTTTGACGGATTACGTCGAACTGTTTTTGGCAAAGGTTCGAATGTGTATTTCTTCTTCTTTTTCTTCTTCTTTTTTTTTTTTTTTTTTTTGTTTATCTGCATCGAATGTTTTTTAGATATCTTAACTATCCAAAATGCTAATTTCAGGTGTTGTTTCGTCTGGTGTGACTGAGAGCCTTCTGGTTCAAGAGAGAAGAACATGTAACTTTTGATTTCAGCAAATTATCAAGCCAGTAAGGTGAGAAAGACGAACGATACGTAGCTGAAACCCGAAGTAAATGATAAAGTCTCCGTCGATGCAGATAACTCAAAAAAAAAAATGAAAACTACATATTCGACACTTAGCCAAAACAGGGACAATGTATGGCATATACTTGAATTATTGATGCAGATACGCAGGAAAAGAAACATATGCATATATTTATGCGAGTGTATGGGTATGTCAATGTCTGTTATGTATGTTTGTATAACATACAAAATTTAAGTAGATTTATTTTTTATATACTTATCTTTCCTAGTTGATTATATTTTATGAAATTTTTTTATGAATCCATCGACATTATCCTCTTTTGTCATTTATTCCTACGTTATTATTTCTCTTTCAACGGTTTTAATTGTCTTGTCTATTTCGAAGTTTGTCAACCTGGATACTGTCTTCATCTTATTTCTTGCTCGTTTTTTCATCCCTCTTCTTTCGACAGATTTTTTTTTTTTTTCAAATTTTTCCAGTATTTATCGCCTTATTTTTTCATCAATGTTCATATAACCTCGTGAATTTTCGCATGATTTTGTCCGTTTCCAATTAAGTCTCTATCATCCTGATCATCACTATTTCTCATCCGGCAATGATGACTTTCCCCTCTTTCCCGTCCAGAAGATTATTATCCGTCTTACATTCCCCTTTTATCTCTTGATTGCCTTCTCTTTATTCGACCCTTTTTTCCCTTTCTCCTATATTCTGATTTCTTCGCTTTGATTCTGCTTGTTCCGCTTATATATATATATATATATATATATATATATATATATATATATATATATATATATATAAAGGTTTTTCCCACGAAGGAAAAAAATTAAAAGCGAGATAGGCAAGTACTTTCAGTCTAGTGCAACCCTGAGCAAAGGGCCGCACTAGACCGAAAGTGCTTGGCTATCTCACTTTTCATTTTTTCCTTCATGGCAAAAACCTTTATCTATACATAGCATCACGTTTTATATACTTCGTAAGTATCAAGTTATTCATATATATATATATATAGTATATATATATATATATATATATATATATATATATATATATATATATATATATATATATATATATATATATTGTTACGAACTGCCAAGTATCTGGTTACCATTCATCACTTGTTACCTCACAAAAGCCAGACACCTGAACCCTCATCACAGGTATTAAACGACTGAATACTCTAAAGGCAACAGTGATCCCTTAACAAATTACCAGTATTGCAGAAAATCAGACTAAGTTCATCAAAACAGGTGTGAGGTAATCTTGTAAGTAATTAAATTAATCAAAGGGCATTACTCCATCAACAACTCTGAAAGTTTAAGTATTTCCCTGATTTCAGAAGTCTAAGTACTTCCCTGGTTCTAAGTCACTTCAAGTAAATTGAAGGAAAGCAGATCAATTACCACTCTATGTTTCTACCTAACATCAATATAATCAAATGCAAATATACTGGTTAGAAATGAAATACTTATAAAAATTTTAAATACAAAAATTTATTATTAAACTCAAAGTTCATAAGTGAAATTCACAATATCAGGGAAAATTACTGTTACTTGAAAACAAAGTAAAGCTTAATTAATTCTTGAATTAAATTAAGTAAAATTAAATCAAAATTAATTTGTCACAAAATTCAAGAAAATTAATTCAATCAAAATTCAAAAGTGTTAGGCAATAATTGAAAATTTGAAATTAATTCACAAATGCTAAACAATAATAAAACTTGAAAAGAATTCTAAGTAAATGCAAATTAATTCATGTGTTAAATTTAATTAAATGTGCAATGATTAAGCAGTGAAAATAACTAAGTCAATTAAATTGTGAATGTAAATGAAAATACAGAAAAATGTGGACAGTATCAAAATAAAAAGGCACACTTCAACAAGAAAATGAAAAAATGCACAAAATGAATGAAACAAAAACAAAACGCAAAAATTTGCAATGTGTAAAAGTGTAAATCTTTTCACTCAAAACATTGTAACCATCAGTTTTTACCAAACCTTCGTAACCATCTGTTATTAGTTATTAGTTAACCACTGTTCCTATCCGTTATTAGTTTCTTACCAAACCATCATACCCATTAGATATTAGTTGCAACTAATAAAAATATAACACACTTTACCTTTGTGGTATACCAACTTCTTTCTTTGCTGCAGTCTTGTTTTACACTTTCACAAAAACCAGACGTCATTACAACAACAATGTTGCTCAGATTCCACAAAAAACCCTATTTAACACTAAATAAACTCTAAGAAATATCAAATATGAAATTCTCAAGTTACGAGTGACCAATTTACGTTACATTAATATAATCTCAAGGATGTCGAGAGAGAGAGAGAGAGAAGAGAGAGAGAGAGAGAGAGAGAGATATTAACGCCTCGAGAATCTAAGATCTAATGAAATTCTTCTCCCTTGAGGAAACTGGACTGTGGATGATACAAAAACGTTTTTGGCAATAATGCTTCCAGAAGCTTCGAAATCTTACGCAATTTTATATACAAAATGTGTAATCTGCACATGGCACTCAGCAAAGATATACACGTACGAGTCCAGTCTGTTCAAAAACAGACACGTAGGTACTCTACTCGATCGATCGAAGCAGAAGCCCTTATCTTATATGATGACAGATTCTCAAAACACAAATTAAGATTTGAGCTCGCTTATCAAACGTGTTGACAGATTAGGGAAGCAAACGGAGATCTCGCAGTTCCTCTAATCTCACAGTGCTGACATAATAGAGAAACAATCGTAGTTTCGAATGGATAAAGAAAATCCCTCTCTTTCTACATTCTATGTTATATATATATTCTTTTACAATATGTTATGCAAAATCTGAACACACATTTAAAACATCCTATCTCTAAGCTATCTAGGAATCTGAAAAAATGTTGCAAAATTCTGCATAACATTTTATACAGTCACAGAGGAGATATATGCATTTTGAAAGTAGCAATATATAATATACCTCCCCCAAGCGGTGTTGAATCCAACGATTCGCAACGAGATGAATAATCAGCAACTACATTGTTTTTGCCACTAATGTGCTGCACTCTTAAGTTATACTGTTGCAGGCACAAAGACCACCTGGTCAGTCTTTGATTATGATTTTTCATTCTCTGGATAAATGATAGTGGATTGTGATCAGACAACACTAAAATTTCTTCATTCCTAGGTCTATTCACATACACTTCAAATTTTTTCAATGCAGTGATTAAGACTAAAGTTTCCTTCTCGATTGTCGAGTATACTTTCTGATGTTTTTTTCAATTTTGTAGACATGAAGCACACAGGATGGTAGATATTATTTTCATCTTCATGAAGTAGAACAGCTCCAACACCACAGTCTGACGCATCAACTTGTATCACAAATTTCTTGTCTAAGTCTGGAGCTTGAAGTACTGGTCTCGAAATTAAAATGGCTTTTACCTTCTCAAAGGATTCTTGACACTCTGGAGTCCAAACAAACTTAGCTTTGGGACTAGTTAAGTCTGTCAAGGGAGCTACTATGACTGAGAAATTTGGGTAGAAACGACGATAGAATCCAGCCATGCCTAAAAATCTCTGTAGCTGTTCTTTCCCAACTTCAAACCCAAGATACTGTACAGTTGTCTTTCCAAACTCACTCTTCTCTAGGTTGACTGTTAATCCTGCTTCTTGAAGTTTCTTGAAAACTTTCCCCAGAATCTTCAGATGTTCTTCCCACGTTGTAGAGTAAATCACGATGTCATCTAGGTATACACCTACTCCTTCTATCAATCCTAGCAGTTGATCCATCACTCGTTGAAATGTTGCCGGTGCATTCACTAGACCAAACGGCTGAACAGTATACTGATACAGTCCAAATGGAGTAACAAAAGCTGACAGCAACTTGGCATTCTCATCTAAGGGAATTTGATAATATCCTTTCAACAAGTCTATCTTGGAAACAAACTTGGCTTGCCCAGTATTATCAAGTAACTGATCTATAAGAGGCAAAGGATAATTATCAGCCACACTGATAGAATTCAGTTTCCTATAATCAGTACACATCCTAAATGAACCATCTGGTTTCTTCACTAACACACATGGGGAACTGAAGTGACTTGAACTGGGTTCTGATATTCCATGTTGCAGCAAATACTCAACTTCCTTCTTCAAAACATCTTGATGATACGGTGATAAGCAATAGGCTCTTTGCTTGAAAGGTTTTCCATCTTCTTGAATCTTGATTTCATGCTTGGTCGGATCAGTACGTCTAGGCACATCTGAAAATTTTTCTGGAAAACTTCTAATTACTTCACTTAAGTCTTCACCTTGTTCAACACTCAGATGTTTCAGTTTATCCTCCAAATTTTCCAAAATTGAAGAATTATTCATCTTGCTTGCAGGTCCCAATTCGTAGCCATCATCGTCTTCTGTAGATAAAGTTGTTTGGGTTACTGACACAGTTTCAGTTTTAGTCTCTGAGAAATAAGGTTTCAAGAGGTTCACATGTATCTTCTTTTGTCTTCTTCTTCTTTCTGGTGTTTCAATCACATAAGTTCTATCACTTAACTTCTGAATTATCTTGTAAGGACCTTGAAATTTATTAGTGAGGGGAAATCTCTTGACAGGTAAGAACACTAACACTTGTTGACCAACACTAAAACTTCTTAGCTTAGTCTTAGCATCAAATCTCTTTTTCATTTTCTCTTGACTCACTTTCAAGTTTTCTAAAGAGAATTTTCTAATCTCTTTCAACCTTTTCCTTAAGTTCTTCACATACTCTCCTTGGATTTCCTCTTGGTTTTCTTCCCAATTTTCTGCAAGAATCTTCAACAGTCCACTCACTTCTCTTCCACAAATCATCTCATTAGGTGAACATCCCATACTTTCTTGATAAGCACTCCTAACTTCAAACAACATTAATGGTAAACCAACATCCCATTCTCTTCCTGACTCAGAACAATACTTTGTCAGCATACTTTTCAATGTCTGGTGGAACCTTTCCAAGGCACCTTGAGTTTCTGGATGATAGGCAGTGGATGACTGTTGTTTCACTCCTAACGAATTCATCACATCTTGGAATAACTTTGAGGTAAAGTTAGTTCCTCCGTCACTTTGTACTATTTCTGGTATACCAAACTTTGAGAAAAACTCCACAAGTTTTTCAGCAACTATCTTGGCAGATATGTTTCTAACAGGGATTGCTTCTGGATATCTTGTCACAGGACACATTAATGTTAACAAATACTCATTTCCTTTCTTTGTCTTCGGCAGCAGTCCAACCATATTTATAATCCCTTTGCTAAAGGGTTCTCCTCTAACTTCTATAGGCTGTAGGGGGGCTTTCTTGATGGTTTCATTCGTTTTTCCAGCTATCTGGCAGGTATGACACTCATGACAAAACCTGCTAACATCTTTGTGAAGTCCAGGCCAGAAAAAATATTTCATGATCTTCTCCACAGTCTTCCTGATCCATATGTCCAGACTCACGAGCTACTGCAACCACTTGCTTTCTCAACGGATATGGAATAAAAATTTGATGATATTTGCCCTATACAACATCTCCTGGTATATCTGTAGGTCTATACTTCCTCATCAGCAAACCTTCCTTCAGATAATAACAGGTAGGAGTTTGTTGCATCTCTTCTCGATCAACAACTCTGAAGAACAAATCAGTTAACAATGCATCCTTCTTCTGCAAGTCCATTAGCTTCTCTCTTGTCACTTGACCAACTTCTAGGGTTGAATTCTCAATATCTGCTAACTCAGCTACTGTAGTTTCACTACTGTCTTCAGTAGTACTTTGACTACTCGGAGTCTCTTCAGGAACATCAGGTTCTTCTTTGTCGTCGTCGTCTTCTTCATCTTCTGGGAAAAACTTCCCTGGAATAATTCTTCTAAGCACAAAGATCCTTCACTTGATCCTTCTTGGGTGCGTAAATCCTCAGTTTCTTCACTTGCAGTCGTAGTCCTCTTCATACTTCTGGTAGTTACACAACTAGGAAACAGGTGGGGGTTATTCTTCTCCACCTCTACCGTAGAACTAATCCTCAATGGTTTGTCTGTCACTACAGGACAAGGAATAAATGGCACACAACCAACTTCATTCCCCAACAGAACATGTACACCTTCCACAGCTAGTGAGTCCTTTACAGCAAAATCAACATTCCCTATCACCAGTTCACATGACAGGTGTAAGCGGCATATAGGAGTTACTTCTTCTTCTCCTATACCCTTCAAAATAACTGAATCTCCTGTGAGACTCTTCTCCAACTGAGGGTGAGAACCACATACTAACACACTATGGTTACTCCCTGTATCACGTAATATCTTGACTGGTACCTGCACACTTCCTTCTTAAGTTGACAGCATACCCTCATAGATATATGGCTTAAAAGCCTCCACACTGCTAAGCCCCTCACTGCTTGAGGTAACATTTCCACTGGTTGCTAAACATTCAGCTTGTTTAGTCTCATTCTTCTCTGGAGTCTGATTCTTTCCCACACTGCTCTTCGTAGTTTGTTTCATCTGGTCACCTTTCACAACTTGACCAACTGGCTTTGACTGCTGTTGATTCCGGTAACACTCTTGACTGTAGTGTCCTACTCTTCCACACTTGAAACAGACAACATTAGGTTTCCGTAACTGTCTTGAAAAACTGGATGAGGATTTCACATTAGCTTGCTGAGTTGTATTACCTTGTGTACTCTTGGTAGTATCACTTGTAGGTTTCCCATTAAATTTGTTCCTTTTATTTGGATAAGACTTAAAACCTGGGCGTTGTTGACTCTGGTACTTGACATTGTAATTACGTTTACTAATGATTATATTGTAATCTTCACTCAGTGTAGCAGCTTTGTCAAGTTTCTTCACCTCTCTCTCTCTTAAATAGGCTCTTATATGTTCAGGAATTCCCTTAAGATACTGTTCAAGAACAAGTAACTCTTCTAACTCATCAAAAGTTTTAACTTTAGCAGCTTCTACCCAATGTTTGAAACACCTTCTCACTTTGTATGCATAATCTAAGAATGTTCCCGTCTCATCTTTTCTTAAATTTCTGAATCTTTCACTGTAGTACTCTGGGGTCATCTGGTAAACTTGTAACACACTGTGTTTAAGTACCTTGTATTCTTTACACTGATCAGCTGTTAAGGCTAGATAAGCACTTCTCCCTTTACCAATCATGACACTTTGTAGCAAAACTGATCATTTATCCTCTGGCCATCCCATACCTGAAGCCACTTTCTCAAAGTGATCAAAAAACTCATCTGGAGCTTCTTCAGTAAACTTAGGGATTAACTTCTGTACTCTTACTACATCAAATACAGGGTCTTGATTACCTTGGTTAGGGTTAGACGGTGTTACAGGTAATGTGGATCTAGCTCTTATCAATTCCATTTCCTTTTCATGTCTTGCGATTTCTCTTTCCTCTTTTATCCTTTCTCTTTCCTCTTATGGTGCTTTTTCTTCTTCTCTTTCTCTTCTTTCTTGTTTTTCCCTGTCTACTCTTTCTCTTTCAGCTTGCATTTTTAGCTTAATCAAATTCTCTTCTGCTTCAATGCGTCTAAGCTCTAACTCTGCATCACTTTTCTCTTTCTTTTCTGCTTGCTTATTTATGAGATCAGCAGGTGCTACATTCAACAGCTCTTGAGCCAATTCTAACTCATCTTCATCAGTTATTCTACCGGAGTTTATCAATGATTCCATGGCAATACATCTTATTTGTGCCTTTACCATACTAGTAGACACATAACCACCACATGTCACTGCTAAAGCGCTCCACTGTCCCTTAGTCAGAGTGGTTTCAGATAAAACTTGGATGGAAGGGGCTGCTAAAAATTCCTGAACCTTGAACTGAGCCATTTTCCTCTAATTTATCAACTTACAATTCAATACAATAAATGCAAAACAAAATTATATGGTCACTCTCCTAACAAAATATATCCCTAACACCACCAGTATATACTAGAGTGATAATGAAATCTGCTTTCCCTGGTCTGGGCACCAATTAATACATGTTACGAAGTGCCAGGTATCTGGTTACCATTCATCAATTGTTACCTCACAAAAGCCAGACACCTGAACCCTCATCACAGGTATTAAACGACTAAATACTCTAAAGGCAACAGTGATCCCTTAACAACTTACCAGTATTGCAGAAAATCAGACTAAGTTCATCAAAACAGGTGTGAGGTAATCTTGTAAGTAATTAAATTAATCAAAGGGCATTACTCCATCAACAACTTTGAAAGTTTAAGTATTTCCCTGATTTCAGAAGTCTAAGTACTTCCCTGGTTCTAAGTCACTTCAAGTAAATTGAAGGAAAGCAGATCAATTACCGCTCTATGTTTCTACCTAACATCAATATAATCAAATGCAAATATGCTGGTTAGAAATGAAATACTTATAAAAATTTTAAATACAAAAATTTATTATTAAACTCAAAGTTCATAAGTGAAATTCACAATATCAGGGAAAATTACTGTTACTTGAAAACAAAGTAAAGCTTAATTAATTCTTGAAGTAGATTAAATAAAATTAAATCAAAATTAATTTGTCACAAAATTCAAGAAAATTAATTCAATCAAAATTCAAAAGTGTTAGGCAATAATTGAAAATTTGAAATTAATTCACAAGTGCTAAACAATAATAAAACTTGAAAAGAATTCTAAGTAAATGCAAATTAATTCACAAGTGTTAAATTTAATTAAATGTGCAATGATTAAGCAATGAAAATAACTAAGTCAATCAAATTGTGAATGTAAATGAAAATACAGAAAAATGTGGACAGTATCAAAATAAAAAGGCACACTTCAACAAGAAAATGAAAAAATGCACAAAATGAATGAAACAAAAACAAAACACAAAAATTTGCAATGTGTAAAAGTGTAAATCTTTTCACTCAAAACATTGTAACCATCAGTTTTCACCAAACCTTCGTAGCCATCTGTTATTAGTTATTAGTTAACCACTGTTCCTATCCGTTATTAGTTTCTTACCAAACCATCATACCCATTAGATATTAGTTGCAACTAATAAAAATATAACACACTTTACCTTTGTGGTATACCAACTTCTTTCTTTGCTGCAGTCTTGCTTTCCACTTTCACAAAAACCAGACGTCATTACAACAACAATGTTTGCTCAGATTCCACAAAAAACACTATTTAACACTAAATAAACTCTAAGAAATATCAAATATGAAATTCTCAAGTTACTAGTGACCAATTTACGTTACGTTAATACAATCTCAAGGATGTCGAGAGAGAGAGAGAGAGAGAGAGAGAGAGAGAGAGAGAGAGAGAGAGAGAGTAGAGGAGAGGAAGATTTTAATAAATGCTCGAGAATCTAAGATCTAATGAAATTCTTCTCCCTTGCGGAAACTGGACAGTGGATGACACAAAAACGTTTTTGGCAATAATGCTTCCAGAAGCTTCGAAATCTTACGCAATTTTATATACAAAATGTGTAATCTGTACGTGGCACTCAGCAAAGACATACATGTCCAGTCTGTTCAAGAAAAAGACACATACTCTACTCGATCGATCGAAGCAGAAGCCCTTATCTTATGTGATGACAGATTCTCAAAACACAAATGAAGATTCGAGCTCGCTTATCAAACGTGTTGACAGATTAGAAAAGCAAACGGAGATCTCGCAGTTCCTCTAATCTCGCAGTGCTGACATAATAGGGAAACAATCGTAGTTTCAAATGGACAAAGAAAATCCCTCTCTTTCTACATTCTATGTTATATATATATCCTTTTACAATATGTTATGCGAAATCTGAACACACATTTAAAACATCCTATCTCTAAGCTATCTAGGAATCTGAAAAAAATGTTGCATAATTCTACATAACATTTTATACAGTCACAGAGGAGATATATGCATTTTGAAAGTAGCAATATATAATAACATATATATATATATATATATATATATATATAATATATATATATATATATTCAGAGAGAGAGAGAGAGAGAAAGAGAGAGATGGCGTCCAGTTACCTCTTTCTCTCTCTCTCTTTCTCTCTCTCTCTTTCTCTCTCTCTCTCTCCTGAATATTTCCTTTAAGGCTTTTCTCCATTCTCACAGTCATGATTTACTTACCGTCCATACAATGCGATGTTTTTCCAGTCACACAGAACAGCCCTAACATTAGACCATTAGTTTGCTCAGATGTTTTCCATCCATGCGATAGGTTTTCCATACATATATAAAAAGGAAAAACTAACGAAAAACTAGTAGTAGAAGAGAAATCGCAATTTTATTTTTTCTATCATTGCTGAAGTTTATCCAAAGAAAAATCAGAAAGGAATCTGAGTTCACGCTGTAGAGGCTTGTTCCCTTGTCTGATCCTATATTAAAAAGCTGACAAAGACAAACAGACTACGGAGACATACAGTCAAACAGACTGCGGGAAGAGAGGCGGACAGACACTGGCTGCGAGACAGGTAGAGACGAAAGAGGCAAGAGAAAGACAGACAGATTAAACCAGATAGAATGTATTGTAGAAAGACAGTCGGAAAAATAGATAAAAATACCGAGTAAAAGATTAGGCGACAGGACAGAATGGAAGATCGAAGAAAGGATTTTCTATTTTGCTGTCTTTTCTTTGTATTGATCATTCGCCCTTATCTGAGCAGTTATTCGTGATTTCTCTGTGAAATTCTATTAAAATTTGTGGTTTGAGAGAGAGAGAGAGAGAGAGAGAGAGAGAGAGAGAGAGAGAGAGAGAGAGAGAGTATGTAAACATATATTTGTTAATATGGAGATAAATAATGTAGCAAGAAATAGGATGATTATATTGATTTTTATAAAACCAAAATATTTTAAACCAACTAAAGAAATAGTTCGAGAGAGAGAGAGAGAAGAGAAGAGAGAGAGAGAGAGAGAGGAGAGAGAGAGAGAGAGAGAGAGAGAGAATATAAAGTTGTATTTTTTAATATGTAGGTAAATAGTGTAGCGAGAAATAGGATGATTATATTAATTTTTATAAAACCAAAAGAATTTAGACCAATGTAATATAGTTTATAAGAGAGAGAGAGAGAGAGAGAGAGAGAGAGAGAGAGAGAGAGAGAGAGAGAGAGAGTGGATGGGTGGGGGCGGGGAAAGGATAGGTGGTACAGCAAAAACACTTTTGGCCATATTGGTCATTTTCTTTTATTTACGAAATCTGGGTCATCGGGTCCTATTAGAAGTTGCATTTTCCTTCTCTTAATATATATATTTATTTTTTTAAATCACATCAGTGGATATTGAATATCGGGTTTAATTTCCGTAATGCAGCTCATATCCACACGCACACTGGCTCTCTCTCTCTCTCTCTCTCTTCACGGCAGTATTATTTTCTGTGTCTCTGTGTCACTATTTCCTCCCCTTGGAAATGAAATTCGGGAGTCGGAAAGTATTGCATTGAGAGTTCACCTCTCTCTCTCTCTCTCTCTCTCTCTCTCTCTCTCTCTCTCTCTCTCAGAGCTGAATTCAGTCAGGCAAAAAAAGGAAAGGAAAAAAAGAAATAAAGAAGAAAAAAAATGAGGCGAGGGATTAGTGCCTTTTATTTTTAGTGCCGTTAATGCCCGTTCTTTGTTGAAAAAGAGGAGTATGTTGCCGGAATACAGTATGACTTTTTTGTACGCGTGTGCGGCGTATGCATATTATATATATATATAATATATATCATATATATATATATATATATATATAGTAATATATATATATAATATATATAGTATATATATATATAATGTATGTATGTATGTAGTTATGTATGTGTTGTGTGTTTATAAACACACACACATATGTATAAATATATATATATATATTATATATATATATATATATATACACACACATATATATATATATATATATATATTATATATTATATATATATAATTATATATATATAATATAATAAATATATATATATATCATATATATAATTTCTACCGTTTTCCTCTTCAGTAATGTCGCAGTAAAGGCTGCTTTTGAATACCCAAAGACCAACATTTCTATTATTATTATTATATATAGAATTTAAAGACAAACGTATCTATACCATAGTTGTAGAGATGAGTCGTAGGTTGAAAATTCTTATACGTAAATTACGTTGACGTAAAGGAACGTGGCAGAATATAAATCCGTAAATACTAAGCAGTCGATGTTGTTGTTTTTGATTAAGCTGACCTTGTGTCAGCACGGGCTCTTGCTCACAGTGCAGCCCGTAAGTAGTCGATGCTACCTGTGTCATAACCCAATGGCATAGGCTCGGATCCTGGTCGGGTCATATGCATTTGATATATTATATATGTAATATATATATATATATATTGTATGTGTGTGAGTGAGTGTTGGGGGCTATTGCTGTTCTTCCCCTTTGTCTCTCTCTCTATCCCTGTCCCGAAAGTGAGGATCTATATTCCGCAAGAAAAAGGAGAAATGATACGCCCGAGTTGCGGGAGTCTGCCATTAGGGCGAGATGCCTCGAGAATAAGCCACGATGAAATCAGCGAAATGAATATTAAAAGCAAAAAATGAAAGATTTCGAAACCGCGTGACTTCACCTGACGCCATTCCGGTAAAACGACGGAAGCAAATGGATAAAAGGAGAAAAAGGAGAAGAAAATTAGATGAGAAAGAGGGGAAAAAAGAAAAGAAAGGAAGGAAAGGGAAAAAAAATTGAGAAAGATGCTGACGTTTTTTGGTCGACGACCGAAAAGTTAATGAAGTTGGAAGTTCATTGGGAAATGGGGTTTTCTCTCTTCCTCCTCCTCCTCCTCCTCCACTCTCTCTCTTTCTCTCTCCCCCTCCGTTATCCCCTACGCTTTCCCCTTATTCCTCTTCCTATCCCCTTTCCTCCTATTCCATAAATTGCTTCTCCTGCCATTCGTCCTCTTCCCATTACTACGCGACATTCCCCGCATGTTACTTATTCTTTGCTTTTCTTTCTCCCTCTTTCTCTCATGTTTCTAAGGTCTTCTCTTTCTCTTCTCTTTCCCTCCTCTCCCATCTCCTCTCCTCCCAACATCTCCCTCTCTCCGTCCCTTCCTTCTCACTCTCTCAGCTCAAGCTTCACCTCTCCTTCTACTCCCTTTATCCCTCCTCCTCCTCCTCCTCCTCCTCCTCCTCCTCCTTCTCTCGCCACATCTTATCCTTCGCCAGTTGTATCCTTCCTCTTTCATCGGATTTTTTCTTATCCCTTCGCTACCGTCCTCCTTTTAATATAAACCGATCAGTTAACTGTGTAGGTCGTTGAAAGTTACAGTTGTTAGTTTGTTATATAAACCGATCGGTTAACTGTGAACGTCGTTAAAAGTTACTATTTTATATATATATATATATATATATATATATATATCTATATATATATATATATATATATATATATATATATATATGAAACCGATGAGTTAACTGCGTAGGTCATTGAAAGGTAGTTTGTTTATTTTATATAAACTAATCAGTTAACTGTGAACGTCGTTAAAAGTTACTGTTTTTTATATAAATAAACCGATGAGTTAACTGTGTAAGGTCATCGTTGAAAGTAGTTGTTTTTTATATAAACATCGTTAATTGAAGTCGTTGAAATTACAGTTGTTTGTTTTTATATATACACGATCAGTAAACTGTGTAGGTTGGGGAAAGTTACAGATGTTTGTTTTTTTATGTATAAATCGATCAGTTAACTGTACCTTGAAGTACCATATATCTATATAATATATATGTACTATATACCATATATATATATATATATATATATATATATATATATATATATATATATATGTAAACCGATGCGTTAACTGTGTAGGTCATCGAAAGGTATTTTGTTTTTGTATAAACCGATAAGTTAACTGTGTAGCCATAGTGTAGGTTATTGAAAGTAACTGTTGTTTGTTTTTTTATATATATATAAACCGATCAGTTAACTGTGTAGGTCATTGAAAGTTAGTTTGTTTACTTATATAAACCGATCAGTTAACTGTTTAAGTCGTTGAAGGTTGCAGTTACTTGTTTTTATAGACACAAACCGATCAATTAACTGCGTAGGTCGTTGCAAGTAGCCGTTTATTTATTTTCTTGAGTGGGAGTTGAACCTGGTAGCTGCATGAAGTTCCTAAGCTGCCGCTGTAAAAGAGAACCGAAACTAGTCCTGCATTTTCGCCTGCTGTCCCAGTAACCCGTTTAGCAAATTACCACCCTCCTTTCTTCCACTCCACATGACGTGCAGCGCATGCGCGAGCTCGCGAGCAAGCAAGGCAAAATAAATAAATAGAAGAGAAAAAGAAACCTCCTCTCTCTCTCTCTCTCTCTCTCTCTCTCTCTCTCTCTCTCTCTCTCTCTCTCTCTCTCTCTCTCTCTCTCTTTTCAGTCGCTATTTTTGAGAGGCGCAGTTGCCGTCTGTCCCATCTATCGCTTGCAGAAGAGGAAGGAGAGAGAGAGAGAGAGAGAAGAGAGAGAGAGAGAGAGAGAGAGAGAGAGAGAGAGCAGGGGGAAAAAAGAAAGGAGAGAAAAGGAATAGAGAAAAAACGACGAGGGGAATTTCCATTTTCGTCGTGTCTTCCGCTTCGTTTCGTAGTCGAACGAGGCCACTAACGTAAAACAGCCTTCCCTTTTCTTCGAAGGAACGGAAATTTTTTTTTTTTTTTTTTTACATTTTTATTAAAAAGATTTTTTATTCTATATAAATTAGGGCTTGGGATAGTAATGTCCACTAATGCATTCGTTTGCGCATGCTTATTTGATTAATTTTTCACAATTGGAGACTTAAGTCTTTTTTGCTTTTTTTTATTATTTTATTTATAACATTCACTGATTCCCATATTTTTTTTACACAATTAGCATTTACTTTTTTTCATTTTGATATAGTCGCTATATTTATTTATTTATTAAAATTTTTATTTACAAATTTATTTAAGTATTTACATGCTTCTGAAACCATTTTGAAACTATTCTTGTAGAAATTAAATTACTTGACTATACCTGGCGTTATAGTTATCATTATTGACTATTATATTTATTAATTAACTTGTGTTCATTGTGAGTTGCATTGTTTTTGCGTCTGCTATTCCTTTTCTTATTCTTCTTTGAATGTTGAATTAACTTTGATAAGTTTTAGATAGAGCTAAGTAATTAGATATACAATTTGACCATACGAGGTGGATGAGAATTCCAAAACCTTGGTCAATGCAACGCCACTTCTACCATTCGAGCAAAAAATAGATAAAAAAAAAATCAGAAAGAATTCTAGTTCAGTACATACATTTGTAATCCCTTGGTATGTTCGTGATCATTTTAGACAGCATTGTGTCATTAAAAAGCCAACGAACTCGGATTAGAGCTTATAGAAATAAGTTAACTGAAAAGAAATTGAAGTTTCCAAAAAAATATTCATGCATCTACTCAAGCACCACTCAGAGCGTAACTCATTATTTAACCAGACCTCAAAACCAGAATCAGTATATTTAATTTTTTTTAATATCATATCTATATATATATATATATATATATAGTATATATATATATATTATATTATGTATAGTCTTAGTAAAGACGAAAGCGCTTGGATTTCTGCCTATCATTTTCCGTGGTATTCGTTTTTTTAATGAGGTCGAGTGCTTCTACTGTGATTTTTCAGCATATATATATATATATATATATATATATATATATATATATATTATATATATAATATATATATATATGACTGGTAAAAATGTTCTGTAACAACAGAATTCCATCTAATAAAAGGAGCCCATAAAAACACCAAAATGTAGAGAGAAAAGTACTATATTTCAGAGACTGCTGTCTCTCTCTTCAGGTATATGATTGAGAGAGACAGCAGTCTCTGAAATATAGTACTTTTCTCTCTACATTTTGGTGTTTTTATGGGCTCCTTTTATTAGATATATATATATATATATATATATATATATATATATATATATATATATATATATTATATATATATATGTTATATATATATATATAATTATTATATTGATGTCTGTGTGCATATATGTATGTACGTGTGCGTTTGTTTGTTTGCTTTCGTTTCTGTCGTATAGCAAAAACTCTTGTCGTCGTATTTTCCCACAAAGATTAGCATTCTCCCTCCTCCCGTTTTTTTTTTTTTATTCCCTCTCTTTTTCTTGTTCTTTCGGCGAGAGCCGTTAAAGGGAACGAAATGCGGGAGGAAACGCGAGATAAAAATCCGGAATTCTTTCAACCGGTGGTAATGAAGACCAAGTTTCTTTAAATTCATGAGATTGGAGAGACTGAGAAAATAAGGATACATAAATTGCTGGCGAGAAATAAAATGAGAGAAGTTTTTTATTGCTACTAATTATTTCTTCTCTCTCTCTCTCTCTCTCTCTCTCTCTCTCTCTATCTCTCTCTCTCTCTGTTAAGAGACGTTCATGCAAATGTGTAAACAATACAAACATACATACAATGACACGTGTATAATATATATATATATATATATATATATATATATATATATATATATATATATATATATATATATGAGTGTGTGTGTGTGTATGTGTGTGTGTGTGTTTGTGCGCCTGCGGGGGCGCGCGCACCTGTATATTGGAGTTTGGTTTAAATTACTGATTTCAGTAAAAGCATGACAAGTTTATCGACGAGATAAACCTTCAAATATGAAATCTACAGAACTTTCCAGTTAACGGATCTTATGTAATATTTGTGATGTATTCAGTCTTTTAAAAGCATAAGTTTTTTATGTTATTATATGCGATTTTTTTTAAGAAGAAGAATTTTCATTGTCAAATGAAGAATTTTCCACTTGATGTTAGCAATTGCATAATGTTTTTAGATGAAGGCAAAAGCAGTGAATTTTTGGAAACGACTAACCTCCGCCAACGTCTGTCAGTTTATACCCCTAAAGTCACATTCCTATCTCTCACAAAATTTAATCACTTACTATCAGTAGCAAGACTCAACTTCAGTAGAATTTGTGTCAAAATTCGCTGATAACTTTCTGCGTATTCTTGCCAACAAAAATTAAGCGTTACCAAAAGCTCAAATTCCTTGATACAGATAAAAGTTCTGTACGTACTCAGGCGGTTTGGTAAACCTTTCATACCATTAGCTTTCGGAATTTGGAACTCTGCCTTCCTCTATGTTTCCTGAATAATTATTAACGGGCGTGTTTCGTCCAGCAAAGCCCGTCTCAGTCTTAACTCCATTCAGAAAAGTATTCGGTGGAAATAATGACATATTATTTTTGTATAAGTTGAAATTGTAGGTATTGAACGGTATGAAACTAATATGATTTCTTCTCTGGGTAGTTAGAAGAGTTATATTCTGTATACGTAGAGAGAGAGAGAGAGAGAGAGAGAGAGAGAGAGAGAGAGAGAGAGAGAGAGAGAGAGAGAGAGAGAGAGAGAGAGAGAGGAAATGCACCTGTCTGCAAGGAAAACTTGGTGCCTCAGATAAGCGAATTATAACTTCCTCACTCAGATCAAGGTGACGCAAAGCAGACATATTTTTAAATATTCTTACTGTCGTTATGATGATTCCGTTTATGCACAGCTGCATTGCTTTCATCAAAAAACTATCTTTGATTTGATCATTATGAATTTCTCAGATATCCAAAAGACGTACAGGTTGCATTCCATATATAAAAGGAGAGATGTCATTCTCTTGATTTATCTCCCCAAGAGAAGAGGCTCTCAAATAACGTTGAATAAATCCTATTTAAAATCATTGCAGGTGGTGCAGCATCGTTCATAGTAAAAGATGGTTCATGGCAAGGGTGAATATCTCTGAAAACGTGTGAAATATTATTATTATTATTATTATTATTAGTAAGTGCTGCATTATTGGAGACAATTGGTTCGTTCTAATATAAGAACCAAAATGGCAACAAAAAATCAAAAGCTGAGACAGCAATTATCTCTAAAATTATTATTATTATTATTTTTTTTTTTTTTTTTTTTTTTTTGCTCTATCACAGTCCTCCAATTCGACTGGGTGGTATTTATAGTGTGGGGTTCCGGGTTGCATCCTGCCTCCTTAGGAGTCCATCACTTTTCTTACTATGTGTGCCGTTTCTAGGATCACACTCTTCTGCATTAGTCCTGGAGCTACTTCAGCCTCTAGTTTTTCTAGATTCCTTTTCAGGGATCTTGGGATCGTGGCCTAGTGCTCCTATGATTATGGGTACGATTTCCACTGGCATATCCCATATCCTTCTTATTTCTATTTTCAGATCTTGATACTTATCCATTTTTTCCCTCTCTTTCTCTTCAACTCTGGTGTCCCATGGTATTGCGACATCAATGAGTGATACTTTCTTCTTGACTTTGTCAATCAACGTCACGTCTGGTCTGTTTGCACGTATCACCCTATCCGTTCTGATACCATAGTCCCAGAGGATCTTTGCCTGATCGTTTTCTATCACTCCTTCAGGTTGGTGCTAGTACCATTATTAGTGCAAGGTAGCTGATGTTTCTTGCACAGGCTCCAGTGGAGGGCTTTTGCCACTGAATCATGCCTCTTTTTGTACTGGTTCTCTGCAAGTGCCGGGCATTCACTTGCTATGTGGTTTATGGTTTCATTTTTCGTATTGCACTTCCTACATATGGGAGAGATGTTATTTCCGTCTATCGTTCTTTGAACATATCTGGTTCTTAGGGCCTGATCTTGTGCCGCTGTTATCATTCCTTCAGTTTCCTTCTTTAGCTCTCCCCTCTGTATCCCATTGCCAATTGTCATCGCTGGCTAGTTCTTTAGTCTGTCTCATGTATTGTCCGTACATTGGTTTGTTGTGCCAGTCCTCTGTTCTTTCTATCTTTCTCCTGTCTCTGTATATTTCTGGGTCTTCGTCTACTTTTATTAGTCCTTCTTCCCATGCACTCTTGAGCCACTCTTCTTCACTGGTTTTCAGATATTGCCCCAGTGCTCTGTTTTCGATGTTGACGCAGTCCTCTATACTTAGTAGTCCTCTCCCTCCTTCCTTTCGTGTTATGTATAGTCTGTCCGTATTTGCTCTTGGGTGTAGTGCTTTGTGTATTGTCATATGTTTTCCTGGTTTTTCTGATCTATGGTGCGGAGTTCTGCCTTCGTCCATTCCACTTTTCCTGCGCTGTATCTGATTACTGGCACTGCCATGTGTTTTATGGCTTTTATCATATTTCCGGCGTTGAGTTTTGACTTGAGTATCGCCTTGAAGTCTCTGCATATATTCTTTCCTGATCGTGTCCTTCATCTCTTGGTGTTTTATATCCCCTCCTTCCATTATTCCCAGGTATTTGTATCCTGTCTCATCTGGTAGCTTTATCCCTTCAGTTCTCGTTACTTTGCCTTTTTGTATGTTGACTAAGGCGCATTTTTCTATTCCAAACTCCATCCTGATGTCCCCAGATACAATCCTTACAGTCTGGATTAGGGTATCTATTTCCTTGCTGCTCTTACCATACAGCTTGATGTCGTCCATGAACATCAGATGGTTGATTCTGTTGCCTCTTTTCTTGAGTTGGTACCCGGCATCCATCTTCTGTAGTACTTTTGTCATGGGAATCATGGCTACTACGAAGAGTAGTGGGGACAGTGAGTCGCCCTGGAAGATCCCTCTCCTGATATTAACCTCTGCTAGTCTTATTCCAGAGCTTGTAAGTATTGTATTCCAGTTGCGCATTGTATTTTTGAGGAAGCTGATGGTGATTTCAGGCATTCTATTAGCCATGTGTGTGGTATCATGTCGAAGGCTTTCTTATAGTCTATCCATGCCATGCTTAGGTTGGTTTTTCCTTCTCCTACTGTTCTTCATTACCATTTTGTCTATCAGGGCTGGTCTTTTGTGCCCCTACACTTCCTTCTGCAGCCCTCTCTGTTGGTGGGGGATGGTGTTTGTCTCCTCTAGGTAGTTGTATAGCCTTTCACTGATGATACCTGTTAGTAACTTCCCACATATTGGTAGGCAGGTGATAGGCCTGTAGTTACTGGCTATATTTCCCTTACTCTTGTCTTTTTGTACTAAGGATGTTCTTCCTGTGGTCATCCATTTGGGTGCTTGGTGATTTGAGATACAATGCTGGAGTTGTTCTGCTATTCGTGGGTGTAGGGCCTTGAAGTTTTTGAGCCAGTATCCATGGACTTCATCGGGACCTGGGGTTTTCCAGTTTGGCATTTTCTTTAGTTGGTGTCTGACTGTGTCTGTCGTGATCTCTGTGAATCTTTGTTTTATTCTCCCTGTTTCTTCTTCCTTGGATTGCTCCATATGTTTTCCCAGAGTCTCTTACTTGGTTCGGCTTCAGGAATTTCTGGGTGGTTGTCTTCCCCTCTTAGTTGGCTGCATAGTCTTTTCTGGTTGGTTCCGAATAGTTTGTTCTGTTGGTATCCCTTATTCCTGTTCATGTACCGTTGGATCTTGTGTGCTTTGGCCTTAAGCCTCTGTTTTACATCTTCTATTGTGTTGTTTAGTCCCTCTCTTGTACTTTGTATTTCTCGTTGAGTTCCTCCCTTGGTTTCTTGCTTCTTAGCCTTTTTTCTGCCATCTCTTTCAGTTTACTCAAGTCAGATCTCATCACCATGATTTGCTTTTCCAGGCGCCTTTTCCAAGGAGGTTGCTGTTTTGGTTTCTGTTGGGTTGGGTGTGCTGGTGGTGTTGGTGTTCGAATCCCCATCAGTTCTGCTACTAATCTTGCTCCTGCATATACCAAGTTATTTGTTTCTGTGATACTGGTGGTGTGTATTATGCCCATTATTTCATTAACCTCACTTGTTTTCTCCCTTAATTTCTTGGTGTTGTAGGCTTTCATGGAAGGGATTTTTGTTCTCTCTGTATCTGGCTCCATCCATTGTCTAATCTTTTCTACCCACCCTTCCGTCCTCTCTGTTACTTCGTCGGTGTTTCTTCGTGTTTGTACCTCATCCTCCCTGTCGTCTTCTGTGGCATCGTCTCTCAGTTCGTCTTCGTGTAATTCGTTGTCGTGTGACATTTCCCTTTCCAGTTCTTCTCTTTCTGTTGGGGAGAGCCAGTTCTTTTTCTTTATGTTCCTTACTTGGTCTGCCAGCCTCTGCTCTGTTTGGGGGGTGTTATTCCTCTCATTCCAGATGTTGACCAATCTTCTTCTATATCCTCTCTCCGTCGGGTTGCTTCTGATGTAGCATCTCCATATTTCCTTATTTTCTTCTCTTGTCCATTTCTTCCTTTTTGCCTCTGTAGCTCCAATCTCAGGCTGTTGATTACTGTCGTTGTGGTGATCAGTTGCTGGATGACGACCTCCAAGTACCTGACCGTCTTCCCCTTCAATTGGGTTGAATACCTGGTTGCCGGACGAAGCTCCTCTGTTGCCAGAGGTTCCAATTACGTCGTTGTCGTTTATTCCTTCATTTCTTTCCATCATTGCTGAGTTTTGCTATTTAACCCATAGCTGGACCCTACCCCATCAGGGATAGGTACTCATTTACAGCTGAGTAGACTGAGGAAATTATGGTAAAGATCCTTTCCCAAGGAATCAACGCCGAGGAGAGCGGTCACCCATCCAACGACTGACCAGCCCCAATGTTGCTTAACTTGACTTAAGTCTATTGACGACCTAACCCACTCCTCCACGGCGCCGCACATTATTATTATTTCGGAAGGAGACCCTCTCGTAGGCAAGTTTTGTTAAAACTGGTTGTTGCTTTAGCACTATTATTATTATTATTATTACAAAAAGAAAATAAGTGGAAAGTCTTAGATTTTAAAACACCAGTATATGAATGTTGAGTGACGCCATCTTTTCTTGCATTTGTTCCGGATATTGCACAGCAATGCTTAGTATCTTTTCCTTTCCCGCTCCTGGCTGTCTTTCGAACTCTCTTCTTACTTACGTGTTCCACAGTTCGCACAACCTTCCTTCCCCTATTTTTCCTTCGAACCTCAGCTAGTTACTGATTTCAAATAAACTGGTCTTTTGTTGGCCTCTGTCGGAATACTTTTCTTGGTATTTTTCTGGGCCGTTTCCAACCTTTTGTTTACTTTTTGTTTATTTAACCTTTCATTGGTTTCTTTCAACGATTCATTATCATAACTGACCTCCAGTTATTGCTCTTCATAACATTCTTCTTATCGCTGTCTCTCACGATGTCTGTCTGTGGGAGATGTCATTATCCTCTTTGCAGATCGTTGTGTAAACACTTCGCTCTTTGACCCACGTGAAGGAGAGGAGGAAGAAGAGGAGGAAGGAGAGGAGGGAGAAGAGGAGGGAGAGGTAGGGAGTGAGTGAAAGAAGGAGGGAAAGTGGATCAGGGGAGGAAGAGATGGAGTGTAATTGAAAGGAGGAAAAAGAGAGAGTAAGCTAGACAGGGAGAGTCAGAAAAATGAGTGGCATTGAGAGAAAAGGGAAGTGAGATGAGAGAGGAATAAGAGAATGCTGCTTGATAGTAAGGATGGGAAGGAGAAGAAGAAGAAAGAAGAAAAGAAGAAGAGAGGCCGGTGAGGGTAGGAGGAAGAGGAGGAGATGATCCTGTCCCAACATTTGCTTTGGTTCCTCGAAAAGGCTCAAGTGCCAGAGAGGCAATTACGGCGGACACTGAAAAGGGGAAATGCCTAGTCCTTAATTTAAGAGAACCCCCCGCCCCCGCCCCCCCCCCCCAACATCCCCACATTTCCTCGCCCCCGCCCCCCTCCCGTCCTGCCTACTCCATGTCCCGCCCCCTTGAGATCTAGGCTGTGATGGCTTTTCATTTACTCTGAAGTGTTATGATGGAAAGTTATTAATTATTATTGCCAACACACCAAAGTGTCCCTTAATTAGCCAGTCGTCCAGATGCCACTGATAAACTCAAAGCAATTAAATGGGAAGGAGAGAAACGTTGAAATATCTGATGAAAACACTTATTCCTTAAGTCTAAATTAGAACAT
>NC_087212.1:15962063-16042063 GCF_015104395.2 Macrobrachium nipponense
TTGGTTTGGAGACTTAAGAGATTCTTTCCTTAGGACAGCTTCTAATGTTTCGCAAATGATTAAACGTCCGAAGAGAAAACGAAGGGAATGAAAGAAGGCGCTGCGAACTCTTGGGACTTTCATTCATCATCTGGCTTCAGAAGAAATTGCTTCTCCCGAAAGGAATTCAGTCCTTCAGTTCCTCAGTGTTGGAATCCAGGGAAGAGATCTGCCAGTGTTCCGGATGATGAATTTACATTTTTCTTTCATTTTATATTATTTATTTATTTATTTTTTACTTTCTTTTCTAAACAACCCACGCGGTGCTATTTCCTGGCACAAATTGGTGAATGCCTTTCCTGAAATAGAGATTAGGAGGTGGGTGGATTTACTTAAGGTGGACTAACATTCTTTCCTCTCAAAGGAAACGTTAATTGTTAATATATATATATATATATATATATATATATATATATATATATATATATATATATGTATATATATATATATATATATATATATATATATATATATATATATATATATATGTATATATATATATATATATATATATATATATATATATATATATATATGTGTGTGTGTGTGTGTGTGGTGTGTGTGTGAGTGTGAATGTTTGTATATTTAGACATGGACATAACAAAACACTATTCCTTGGTTCAATTTTGCAAACACACATGTATGTATATAGGGAATTTTGTATATGTAATTAATATATATAGATAATAATATATATATCTATATATAGTATATATATACACTACAAACTATGTATGAATGTATGTATCTGGACCGTGGTATACATATACCCATATATATATATATATATATATATATATATATATGTGTGTGTGTGTGTGTGTGTGTGTGTGTGTGTGTGTGTGTGTGTGTGAGGACACTATAGGATAAGACCTCTTGATTTAAGGATTTAAGGAGGCCTGTTGTGTTGAACAGATCCCTAAGAATACGCCAGATACGTAATAGGAACAAAACAAGGCAAGTCGATAAAGAGAGAGAGATAGAGAGAGGTGGGGGGGGGGGGGGGGGGGGGACGAAAGCCTCCCTCTTATCCTAGCGGCCAAATCAAATCAATTAAGAACCCCTAAATATGGGATACAGGATCCCCAATTCAATTACCTTTATCAGATGGCATAGACAGCCCAATGAGATAAAGGAGCGCCTGGCTAATGGGTGGCCTCCTTTGCGGACTCTCTCTCTCTCTCTCTCTCTCTCTCTCTCTCTCTCTCAAGTCAGAGGGACTGCGAAGGATTAGGATGGAAAAGAGATCAGGATACCAGCAGAGGATGTTGGGAGGGATATCATCAGTTATTTATCTGTTTCCTTTTATAGGTGTTTTATTGCCGTGTATATATGTGTGTGTATATATATATGTAATATATATATATATATATATATATATATATATATATATATATATATATTATATATTATATATATATATATATATATATATATATATATATATATATATATTATACTACATATATACATATATCATATATATATTTTTAACGTATTAAGCTGGCCTTGAGAGAGGCTAGATACGTAAACGGAAGTAATTGAGGGATTTCAAGAGTTAATTGCTTTAACTTACCGTAAACTGATAGTTATTATTAATTTCTTTAGAGGGAAGGTCGCCAGAAAACTCAGCTCGTTACTTTACAGCTATTTATTTACAAAAAGGCCGGTGCTGGCCTGGAGGAAAGGTAAATGATGGCTCCAACTTATGTCATTCAAGCTGATTTTCATAAATTCGGGTAATGCACACTTGCGGGCAGAGAGACGGCACGTGACTCATGGAATCTGGAAAAGAATCCCAGATTAAACGAGATAAAAGAAAAAATGACTTCTTGCTTTGATTAAGGCTGATTAACTCCCTAACATTGGGGAAAGTAAACTGGAATGGTTACTGAGGTATGCACGAAAGCTTGGTCTTTAACAAGTCACAAAGGGAAGCACGTGGCCCGATGAGGACAAAGGGCTTTTGATGTAGAAGGGGTAAAAATGAGAATTGAAAATGAATTAGCAAGAGTCGTATGGTAGTTAAAAGTGCTGGGTTGAAAATTTACACTCTTAGACGTACCTGGATGCAATATTCAGTGTATCGTTGTAGAAGAATGCGGCCTGACCTCTGTTCAGGTCTGGGGTTCGTGTCCACCAGTACGCCGGGCCTATAGGCTTAAGTTTTGGGAGGCTGGCCGGCTGGACATCTGTCCTCGATCACAGACTGCAGTTGAGTGAGAGCGATTCTGGTTGTTTCTGAATCACGGGGCTTCCAAAGACCGCCTCGAGCATCGCCTGAAAAGTGGTAAACACAACGCCAGCAAATTGGGAAGGAAAATAGGTCTTATTGTAGAAGTCCCTAAAATCCATCTCGAAGCCTAGCTACTCTTGTGACTTGCCTCTCTTACCCTAAGCTTCCGTCAGACCGGAAATATCTCCCTAGATATACCCACTCTCCCAACAACAGTCGCTTTAGGAGAAGGCATGGCTGCTTCTTTTATAATTATATCACTAAAAACTCTGCTGGGAAGGCGAGGCGTTCTATAGACGTAGCAATATATATATATATATATATATATATATATATATAATATATATATATATATATATGTGTGTGTGTGTGTGTGTGTGTGTGTGTGTGTGTGTGTGTGTGTGTGTGTGTGTGTGTGTAAATAACTTCATCACGAAATATATAAAACGTGATGTAATGTATAAATAAAGGCAGTGCCTTGAGGCACAAATATATATATATATATATATATATATATATATATATATATATATATATATATATATAGTATATATATACATTATTATATATATATATATATATATATATATATATATAGTTGTGTGTGTGTGTGTGTGTGTGAATGAAATAAGACCTTCAACTGTTTCCTGTAAGTGAGGGTTTTCAGAGTAATATTAAGGCAATGATCACTGCCACATACATTCATTATCTTCTAAGTCGGGGATGAACCGAACGGCACAAGTGTCAACATGTGGTACATTCTTCAACAAATAAGACCATCAGCAGGGCGTCGAACTCCAATTAGACTAATTTTCATTCACAACTCTCCTGCACTCACTCTCTTTTCTTGTAAAAGGCCCATTCATTCTGATAGCAGTATTAGGCCAGTTTGTAGCTTCTATTCGTCTTTCTCCCAGCACTACAGAATTATACTTTTTTTCACTAACCAACGGCCTTCCATTCTTTCCACATGGCTAAACATTTAGAATACCCCAAACCATCTTTTCACTCTCGATATTCTTCATACAACCCTTCCTTTCAGTGATTCTTTCAAAAATTCCAATTTGGACCTCCCGAGCCACACTTCTTCTTTTCCAAGCCTTTTGCATACATCATGATGCCTTCCGTGCCTGAAGTTTTTGTGATCCTCTCTCACTCTCCAGTCACCCGTTACATTTTGCTCTCTAATACCCACGCGAATCAGCCATTTTCTTCGCTCTACCACCTATCCTTCACTTACAAGCGATTTCAAATTCTTTCGCTTTTTTCTTCGATTTTCCTTCACATTACCTAATCAGCTCCATACGATCTGGTGGTATCATCCTTTCTAGATGCTTGAGTTTCAATGCTAAACTTAACCCTTTTGGTAACGTTGAAGCTTTCGTATATAGATTGGCGTCAACATGCGTTTCTATCTGGAATCGCTGT
This sequence comes from Macrobrachium nipponense, assembly GCF_015104395.2. Lineage (NCBI taxonomy): Eukaryota > Metazoa > Arthropoda > Malacostraca > Decapoda > Palaemonidae > Macrobrachium > Macrobrachium nipponense. The sequence goes on from NC_087212.1 coordinate 15,965,767, forward strand.
CGACTGTTGAAAATACAATTTGATAAATGGCATGAACTCATCAATCTCTCGAAGAATTAAAATTATCATCGCTTGATATAATCTCTTATTGCAGAAATGTCAGTAAGTATTTTCCATTACTTTCATAATTCATTTGCTTATGATATGCCTTTCAATCAATTGTTCGTTCCCAGAAAATCCACCCACTCTTGGTAACCTTCTGTATAGCGAATCGTCCCATAATTGTTATCTTTGGCTCTCCCGATAGTTGACGAGGTGTTTACCCGTTGCTGTATAACCCCATGGTTCCATACAACGTAAAAACACCATACAAACAAAAACAAACAAACAAAATTGACGGGTATTTAGTGAGGCTAATATAGCTTCTTTTGTTAAGAATGCCTTTGTATTTACGCATTCTGTGAAATTTTCATCCATCAGTTTCCCACATCATGAACGGAGGCTATTTTGCGCAATTATGACCAAGTAGAAATGACCAAGTCTGCCTAAAAATGTGAAAATCACAAATTCAGATGAATGTCCCAGAAACATCTTAAAGTGTAAACATTTTGTAAAGAAAGGCCACAGTGGTACTAAACATAAGAAATATGATGGCAATATGTGCAGAGTAGCTACATAAAGAAGAAATGTCAAAGGTGAAAAATAATTCGGATCATTGCTTTGACTAATTATCTTCTAAGACTCTACAACAAAATACCGCCTGAAGTGAAGATCATACAAGAAGAAAAATGTTAAAAAGAACTAAAGACACTGCTTTTCTGCAGGAGATACGATACTGTCCAGAAAACACTAAAAAACAATTATGAGATATAAGAAGCGCGTATTTTGAAAACGTACAAGGGCCCGCCAGAGAGGGAATTGATAGATTGTAGTTTGTGGGAGAATTCGATCAAACTCGTTGTTGTGTGTTGTTTCTGAGAGAGAGAGAGAGAGAGAGAGAGAGAGAGAGAGAGAGAGAGAGAGAGTATCTATCCTTGTTGAATTCATTTTAGGTAATTTAATTTGTTAAACTGCGTAAACGTATGATACAAACGCATGTAAACAGTCTATTAGACCGACCATTAACATTAGTCACCGCTGTGCCGTAGACGTGTGCCCTTTCGAAAAGTAAATTTTAGATAAAGTGCATCTCTCTCTCTCTCTCTCTCTCTCTCTCTCTCCTCTCTCTCTCTCTCTCTCTCTCCGGGTATATTGTACATAATATATAAAAATATGTTTTCCTATTTTTTTATGGCAGATGCTGTTGACAACATAAAAACTGCTACCTGTATTCGTAAATATAGCATATATATATATATATATATATTGATATATATATATATATATATATATATATATATATATATAGATATAGATAGATAGATAGATAGATAGATAGGTATAACATATGTATGTAAATTGATGTGTGTATATATATATATATATATATATATATATATATATATATATATATATATATATATATATATTTATAGATATAGATATATATATGTGTGTATATATATTTGACAACGTCTGTGTGTGTGTGACAGAGAGAGAGGGTGTAATTGCTGGATGGGTAGTTAACGATTGGATTGGCTGTTGGTGAGTTCTGAGTTGTCTGCTGGCGCTGTTAGCTGTTAGAGTTCTGTGTTTTTAGTTTTTTTTTGGTCAGTGTTTTGCCAGAAGCTGTGAGAGACTGTAGTGTGGGCAGCAGTCTGGTGAAGGCATTGAGATTTGTTTGTGTTTTGTTGATTTATTTTTTGTTATTGTTAAGGTTGGTTTTGTTAGTGGGTGTGTGTGTTGCCTTTTTTGTGTTGTTTTTTTGTGTTAGTAATTGTTTGTGAAGTGGTCTTGAGTTGTGGTTGAGTTCCTTGTTGTTTGCTGTGTTGTTATATGTGAGGTTGTGTTCCTTGTTGGTTTATTGTGTTGTTGGGTTGTGGTTGTGTTCCTTGATTGTTTGCTGTGTTGTTGAGTTGTGGTTGTGTTCCTTGGTTGTTGTTGTGTGTTGTTGAGTAGTTGGGTTGCAGTCCTTGGGTGTTGTGTTGTGGTTCTTGGTTTTGTGGTTGTTATTGTTAATGTCTCAGCGACCTCAACCAGCAGACAGCACAGCATAGCCCTGGAGTATCTGGAGTTGGTAAGTACATGTGTTTTGTGTTTGTTTGTTTTTGTTTTTGTATAGGTGTAGGTCAATTGTCCTGCTTGTATGCTGTAGTGTAAAGAGGAAAGTGTGACTGGGGTGAGTTGGGCAGGTGGAGTGATTAGGTTTATGTGAGGGGGGAGGATTTGCCACTTGTTTTTTAAGCTTGTGATCCCGCCACAATTTGAAGTGGAAATATGCTTTGGACAAATGTGAATGAGGGCTGACCATATTGACTTGGGAAATCCCCCTCCCACCTCCCCCTCCCTCCCACCTCCCCCTCCCTCCCACCTCCCCCTCCCCCTCCCTCCCCTCACTCTTCACTCTCCCTCCCACTCACCTTTCACTCTTCTCTCTCCCTCCCCTTTCCTGGTCTCTCCTTTTCTCTTTGGATGACCAGGGTGCCGGTGGGAACAACTCCTTAACCTAGTCACTGGAAAGGGCATGCCAGCCCATCTCAGAGCCGGTCCCAAGCCCGGGTAAATAGGGAGGGTAGGAGTCTCCTATATGTCTGCCCAGTTATATTGGATAATATGTCTTAATTGAGTTATTTTCTGTCAAACATCGCCTTTATTGAAATAAATTAACCAGAAATTATAAAAGAATAGAAACTCCTATGATGGCTCAATCTTTCTTGTTTGTGTTACTGTTATTATCATTATTGTTTTCTCTGAAAATAATAATAATAAGGGGGGGGGGGTGAAGCTGCGGCGGGAGCACACGATTCCTCGCTCTTCCAATTGGCAGGGAATAGATTGACTCATCTGAGAGAGTCTGGCTGACCAACATAGTTGTTGAGTGATTGGTTCCTGGGAGTTTTGGTAATGGGGCACGCTACCTAAAGTATCGGGCAACTGAATTGCTGTCCTAGGGGCACTCATTACCGTTCTTCTGTAGTTCCCTTTATGACCAAAACTCCTGTGCACCAACTGATCAGCAACTATGTTGGCCAGCTTCGATATCCAATGAAAAATCGCTAACAATTTTGTAAGCCGGCTTGTGGGTGTAAATATGGAATAGAGGCATCCTTTACTTCATCCTCCTTTTGAGCTTCGTAGAAACACTACCGAAACGTCAGAGTAGATCAATTAATTTTGGAAAGCTGCTGTATGATTTACCTGGTGCTACAAAGAAACTCATTCGAGAGATAAAGAAACTACAATACAAATTAAGCGGCATCCAGATACCCATCTTGTTCAATGAAGTTTGCAAGACTCCACTTCCGAGATATTATTATCATTATTATGTGACGTCTCTTTGAGTAAGTTTTACTTTGATTTTATAGTAATAATAATAATATTTAGGAAGCAGGCCCTCTCTCAAGCATACTTTATTAAAAGTAATGGCTACTTCAGCAGCATTACACTTGTAGAGATTCTTCTCTATTTTACGAATAGCGGCTTTTTCCGTGCTACTTAAACAGGCTGGTAGAGCACCTATAGAGATCATGATCAAATACAGTCAAAATAGGTGTATATATTTGAATTTTACAGATAAGCTATGATACCAAAGTCATCAAAGTCATTAACGATCTCTCTCTCTCTCTCTCTCTCTCTCTCTCTCTCTCTCTCTCTCTCTCTCTCTTTTGTAAAGCGAGCTTTCGTCTGGAGCTGCCAGACATCCTCGGGCTGGGAAGCTGAGGGTGGACTGATCTTGGTTTGGTGTCCGTCCTCCTTATATTTGGGGTTGACAGCAGGGGGTCTGCCCCATGCTGGTCTCCTATTGGCTGGTGGCGGTGAGTCTTCGTTTTCATTGGTGGCTTGAGCCAGGTCTCAAGCCACTTTCTCCAAGTCGATGGTTGCGATGCTGCAGATCCTGCAGCCCTCTAGACCTCCTGAGCGGCATGGTAACGTTGATGGGCGTTCTGCTACGCTGTGGGACGTCTCGGCTAATTTGATTTCCATCGGCTGCTGGACTACCTCGTTCGGGGGCATTGTCTTCCGTGGAATTGTCGTGATCGGTGGTGTCACTGTTGGTGGCACGTCTTCTCATACTCGTAGGGAGGAGAAATTCTTCCTGCGTTGTATTCAGTGTAGGTTTTATTTGCTGGATGAGAAGCACCTCCATGGGCATCAGGGGCCTTCCCGATGATCTTCGTGTTCTGTATGATGACATCCAGGGAGATGGCCTCTTGATGTTTGGTGTGGGCGTGATTCTTGATAGTCCCCTCTTGGGCATGGCATGAGTCTCTTCAACAGGCACATGGTAGTCATACCTACATAGGCGCCACTGCATTCGCAGACTGGGCATGTATACTGGTACACTACATGCGTCTGCTTCAGGGGGTCTCGTACCTGTGGAGAGGGGTTATTTTTCATAATAAGGCCGCGCGTCCTCCGATTTGGGGATACATTTTCAGAAATAGTTTTCTTAATGGAGTCCTTTTCTTCATGGTAATGGGAACTCATGAAGGCTTTGTAGTACAGCTTGATATTATCCTGGGGGCGGGGCTGCAGGCTCTCACTACCGTACCATTTCTCCAGGGCTGTGTGGACTTCCTTACTGATTAATTTATTTGAATACCCGTTATTCACAAGTACTTGGGAGGCGTGGTTGAGTTCCTGGTGAGTGTCCTGCCAGGTAGAGCAGTGGGAGAGGGCTCTCCTGACGAAGGCCCTGATGGTGGTGCTTTTGAATCTGGTGGGGCACTCACTGTCACCATTGAGGCAAAGTCCTAGATTGGTCTTCTTTGCGTAGACGGAAGTACGGAGACTGTCTTCCTTCTTGCTTACAAGGGCGTCGAGGAAGGGGAGCCAATCGTCGGAGCTGTGTTCAACTGTGTAATTCAGCACACTGCACTGCTGAAATGCTTGACGGAGGGCTTCCACCTCATCCTCGGCGTCGGCTTGCACAAAGATGTCATCAATATAACGTCCATATCTGCGGGGTTGCTACATCCTGGCGAAGAACTGTTCCTCCACAGTGCCCATTGTCATGGTAATTGCTGTAGAGCGAAGTAATACATAATAAAGGAAAGGAAAATGCATCTTCTTCGAGAAGGTCTGCAGCAAAGGGACATTCGCGCACGTGTTGGAGGCGCCTGTTCTCATGATTGTTCTAGAATCATCAGATGGGATATGGAACTCAACAGGTGCTGGCATGTCGTTAGGAACGCCGTGATTTATGATACAACATTTCGTCGAGATCCTTCTAAAATGTTCCTGTCGTCTCTCGGGAGTCTGTGACGTTTGCTGGTAGGCCCCGCCCCCAGATCGCCGTATAAATACGACTGATGAAGTAGCACAGATCATCAGTGAGAGATCAGCAGAGATCATCAGATCATCAGAGAGAGATCAGATCATCAGAGAGAGATCAGATCATCAGTGAGAGATCATCCAAGAGAGATAAGAGAAGAAGGAACAGATAAAGGATAAGAGAGGAAAAAGGCGCATGAAAGTTTGATTGGAATCAGGCCAAGTCATCCAGTCAGAGAGAGAGAGACAGATTTCCCAAGGTTGAGCAAGCCTTCAGAGAAGAAACGTCCTACAAATTGGTTTTGTGGAGCAACCTGCCCTTTGATCAAGAATAGACATTGCTTTCTGCAGTACGGAGTCGAGAAGACGTCTAAAGTTATACAGCTCTCCTTTGTGAAGCCATCGCTTCGAGCATTGATTTTCGACAGCTCCAAAACTGGTCAGCAAGTATTTCATTATGGCATTGTTTCCCCAGTTCACACACAGTAAGATTTTATTTTTGTTATGTAAATAGGAGAAACCATTCTGCATTTATCTTTGTTAGTAGGTTTGTAAATAAACCTTTGTTTTGTTTGTGTTTCTTTCTATATTCGTATCTCGAGTTTCAACTGTTGGTGCTGAATCTTTTTGTTTATTATAATATCGAACCTGTAGCGGACCTCAGGGGTCCGTGACACCCATATGAAAGTTAGCGAAGAGGACCCCCTGTGGTGAGCCCATCGCCGTTGGTGGAGAAAGGGGCCTTCTTCGTGCAGATCTCCAGCAGCATACAGAGCGAAGCTTCGGGTATGTTGAGGGGTACTGTCGACTGATTCCTGTAGACACGATCAAGGATTATATCTATGGTTTCATCGACAGGCACGTTCGTAAATAGGGACTCCACATCCAGCGAGGCGATAATCCCGGTGCCAGGGGCGTCCTTGATGGCTTCTAAGAATTCTGCCAAAGACTGCGGGCTGTACCGACTTGGGAAATAAGGGGTCAAAATTAGGTTAAGCCATTTAGCGAAGGTGCACGTAGGGGCGGGCGTCTGGCTGATGATTGGCCGGAGGGGGTGTCCTTGTTTGTGGGTTTTTACGTTACCATATAAATAACCCAGGCTGTAGTCTCCTTGTATGGGCGGGAGGTGCACAGCGTTTGTCGCAGCATTCACTGCACTGATGACTCCGTTAGCCTCCCTCTAGTCTTGATGTTGTCTATCGGGCTCCTCGTCAGGCGCTCGAACTTGCTCTTGTCAGACAGCTTCTCGTGATATTCGGCAGTATCAATCAAGACGAAGGCTGCCATCTTGTCCGCGCGTTGCACCATTATGTTCACTTTCTCCTTCAGTTCCTTCACTGCTTTCTTCATCTCCTTGGTAAAGATCCCGCTGGAGTGTGAGCCCCCCTCTGTAAGGGCTTCAGCAAGTAGGAGGGGTTGAAGGGCGTCGGTAATTCTCACGATGTTTCGGGCTTCGAGTTGCTGGATGGAGTCTAGGAGCAACTCGATTTCGAGTCTCTTGTCATGGGGCCTGGGTCTCGAAATGAAGTGGCATTTAAGACCCAGCTTCAGAAGGGCTTCTTGATTGGGGGTGGGGTCGTAATCAGTAAGGTACCCTTGGGTAAATTCAGGGATGCGGAGTTTGCCGCCATTCAGGGAGATGAGCTTGCTCAGGGCACCTCTCATTCGCTGCTTCATGTCATCCTCCTGAAGGTGGACAAGGCATCTCTCGATGTTCCCGGGGTATGTTGATTCCTCTCCTGCGTGGTTGTCTTCTTCAGTGGGTGTGTCACGTTCAGGATTATCAAATTCAGTGTCGGCCAGTCCATGACTACCTTCTTCTCGAAGGGCACCAGGACGTGCTGCTATAGGTTCCTCTCTTACTCCATTGGTGCCAGGGCTGCTTCTCACTCTCTCCCACTCCTGCTGCAGTCTCTTGGTCTCGTTCTGGAGGGCACGCAATTCGGTAGTCTTGATTGCTATTTGCTGCTGTAGGAGGGATTTTCTAAAGCTCCTGGTGTCCTCATTATTTCTTGCTGACGGCTCGTGTAGCCGAATATTAGTGTACTTAGGAAGCAGACCCTCTCTCAAGCATACTTTATTAAAAGTAATGGCTACTTCAGCAGCGTTACACTTGTAGATATTCTTCTCTATTTTATTATGAATAGCGGCTTTTTCCGTGCTACTTAAACAGGCTAGTAGAGTGCCCATTGAGGTCATGATGAAATACAGTGTCAAAATAGGTGTATATATTTGGATTTTACAGATAAGCTATGATACCATGGTTTATCTGTAAAATTCAAATATATACACCTATTTTGACACTGTATTTGATCATGACCTCTATAGGCGCTCTACTAGCCTGTTTAAGTAGCACGGAAAAAGCCGCTATTCGTAAAATAGAGAAGAATCTCTACAAGTGTAACGCTGCTGAAGTAGCCATTACTTTTAATAAAATAATAATAATAATAATAATAATAATAACTAATAATGAACTCATTTTGGAGTTAGGTTATTTATTTTCAAACAAAACATAAAGACTGAAATAAAAAGACTAATAAACTGATAAAAATCCTTCACCCTATCTATAGGCAGTCGTCGAGAAAGATTCTTTTATAACACAAGATGATTACCCAGTCTATTCAATTCTAATGAGAAAAATGGGAAACTGCAATTTTATTACAGCGAAACGCCCACAAATACATACATACATAAAGACATACTAGACACACATCTACAGAGGAGATTGTCAAGGAATTTTTCCCAAATTAAAACAACGCCTGTGTCAAACAGCTGTCGACCACATACATTCAAATGCATCTAAACTTTTTTGAACTTATCTAATCAGTAACAGTTTGGTAGGGATAGTCTGTTTTTCTTAATTCTGACTTCCAGGTGTCATGCCTTCTACACACACATACACACACACAGAAACAAACAAACACACACGACTATAAATAACCGCGCACGAATTCTTTCTCTTACCTATCTTTCTATACATCTATTTTGTATGTGTGTGTGTGTGTAGAAGGCATGACACCTGGAAGTCAGAATTAAGAAAAACAGACTATCCCTACCAAACTGTTACTGATTAGATAAGTTCAAAAAAGTTTAGATGCATTTGAATGTATGTGGTCGACAGCTGTTTGACATAGGCGTTGTTTTTGGGAAAAATTCCTTGACAATCTCCTCTGTAGATGTATGTCTAGTATGTTTTGTGTATGTCTGTATTTGTGGGTGTTTCACTGTAATAAAATTGCAGTTTCCCATTTTTCTCATTAGAATTGAATAGACTGGGTAATCATCTTGTGTTATAAAAGAATCTTTCTCGACGACTACCTGTAGATAGGGTGAAGGATTTTTATCAGTTTATTAGTCTTTTTATTTCAGTCTATGTTTTGTTTGAAGATAAATAACCTAACTCCAAAATGAGGTCATTATAGTGCAAGTGCTTTGGGTTTTCCTCCTGTTACACCTTTCAAACCTATTTCTGTCAATTTCCATTTCAGCGCTGAATGATCTCAAAGGGCCCAGTGCTTGGCCTTTGACCTAAATTCTATATTCAGCTCAACTTACAGCATGACAAGCGTGAGTATTATACTTACAAATGCTATAAACTTGCTCTGTAATGCTGATACTGAAGGACACTGACTTTGTGTAAAGACAGTGCTAATGCCATACTAATACAGAAATGATTGACGTAGCTACCAAAAAAAAAAGAAAAAATAATTGAGATCATGCTGCATCAAACATTCTGGAAACCGGAAATGATGACGCAGACAGATACAACCAGAAACAAAATCAAGCAAACTTGCAGAATGTACGAAACCATCCTGAATTCTGCAATCAGCTAGTTATTTCAACGTTATATTTCAGTCATTTAATAGATATGTGATTTTGGAAGAAGTTATTTTATCTTTTTATTAGGAAAAGTTAAAGTGTCCTGCTTTGTCTGATTCCGTAGTTGTAAAATGGAAATGTGAAATGTAAGGCTAAATAGCAGCGGGCGAACCGCTCTTATATATACTATATAGTCATTACAATACATACATACACGCACACACACACACACACACACACACACACACATATATATATATATATATATATATATATATATATATATATATATATATATATATATATATGTCTTGTAGAGCCTGAATCTGACGAACTTAGGGTGTACTCCATTTAGAAGAGTACACCCTAAGTTCGTCAGATTCAGGCTCTACAAGACATCCTTTATATCGCACTGAATTTTATATATATATATATATATATATATATATATATATATATATATATATATATAATATATATATAATATGCTGCTACTTTCGTAATGCATATTTCCTCTCCTTGATTGTAAGAAATGTATGAAAAGTATTTGAAACTTTTTCAGATTCCTTATTTAGCTAGAGTTGTAGGATGTCTAAGAATGTATGTTCAGATTTCGCATAACCTAATTTAAAAGTTAATATAACGTAGAATGCAAAGGGAACGAGATTAACTTTGTCTGTTCCAAGATAGAATTGTTACCGTAATATACTGCAGGTGAAGAGAAGAGTTGAAGATTTGTAAATCTTTATCAGTGTTGCATAAACCAGCGAGCAGCTTTCCAAAATTTTAAACTACAGAGCTATTTTTTTTTAATTTTTGGCTTGGTTAACGTTTCCATATTTAAATGAACAGTTCATACTAGAAACAGTTCCAAAGATAGATATATATGAGGCGGATATAAGTAGTGTTGAAGATTTACTAATCTTTATGAGAGTTACTTACATAAGTCAGCAGCCTTGAATCATTTTTTTTTTACTCTGCATCATAGTTAAAGTTAAAAGGTCATCGTAGCATTTAATGTACAATCCCTACATATATATGCTTCCATCCAGCAACACTCAATCCATCTTCCTTACCAAAGAATTCCCTCACTCCTTCACCCTTACACCCCACCCCGACTCACCCTCCATCTCTATCTCGAACGGTTCGCTCCTCGTCTTTCCTTCCAGCTCAAGAACTCATCTCCCTTGAATCTGGAAAGGAGGCTGGATTTTCCTGGAAAGCGTTTGTGGTGTAGCAGTCGAGAAATTCATTGGCGTCCCAAAGTTGTTGGTTAAACGAGTAAAGTGAAAGAAAAAAAAAGATGAAGATGGTTGAAGTTACTTTGAAAAGCTGTTTGGAATGAGGCCACCTCATTTGCACTACTGAGGGAGTCTGCCCTTATGTTTAAAGGTCTTAACCTCTCTCTCTCTCTCTCTCTCTCTATATATATATATATATATATATATATATATATATATATATATACTATATATATATATATATATATATATATATATATATATATATATATATATATGTATATATATATATATACACGTGTGTGTGTGATTGTATGTATGTGTGCGTGTTTGGGGTGGGGTGAGTGCGCTAGTGTATATGTGTATACATGATGTGAATAAAATTTCCGTATACTCTACAGCATCATGGGGGTCTTGTGTAGGCTTAATTCATTTATCGACAATTTTGGGTGACATAGGACTACATTTTTCCTAAAATGCAATAGAATCTTCTTTTCCAATATTCTACAACAGGCTTTAACGTATATTTATATATATTTACTTAGTCATTGGCTTTTTCCGTATATATTTAACTATGCTTCAGTACTCACAGTTTTTGTATTGCATTGACACGTTCTTCATTATGTATATATATCTATATAATATATATATCTATATATATTTCATATATATTGTATATATACTTATATAATATATACATATGTATGTATGTCTAATGTCAACAATAAAATTCGTTCGAAAAGGACGTCATTCAACTGAAGAATTCTTTAGCGTGATTCATGCTATCATATTTGGATATTGCGCGTTTTCTTTTTCCAGCAGCTCTTGAAGTGAATGGGAGATGTTATTTATTTTTTCAAGGCTTAAGTACTAAACATTTAATCTAATCTTCAACATATGGTAGATAGTAAACTCGTTTTGAGTCATCCTTGTTTGCATCGTGATATATCCCGGGCGATGCTCACCGCTGTTGTGGCGTCTGATTCCTTATAAGTGATTAGTTTACATTCTTGGCGCCTAAAGATTACTGCTAACTCGTTTTAAGTAAAATATTTTCATTGTTCAATACCCAAATAAGCGCGTGATGTCCATTTTTAGTATGGCGTTCTTATTGCAAGACAATTTTTTATCCGTAAATAATTAGCAATTAACTATCGTAACGTGTAGGAAAAAAAAAGAGGGTAAAGTAATTTTGGTGTTTAATTTTCTATCTCAGATTTTGAGTTGATTTTAATTCTATTCTTTAGTTTGTTCTAACTTTTTTTAAAGACAACACCAACCGAAAATATAACTCGGTTTCTATGTTATAATGGCGATAAAAAAAACATTGATATAAATACACGCTGGAAGTGATAAACGGTATCAGTTGGAAAGGAAGGGAGGTCAAATGGAGCCTCCTCAGATAAGAATGAGAGATTTGCTTCAGTCACGAAAGGCTGTCCTACATAAATGTAGAGCTGCCCATGGGTAGTACGGAAGCATGCGGCATCTCAAGAGCCCACCCAGTTCTGTAGAGGCGCACTTAGATTAAGCCCTGGTCTGCTCCTTCTTGCAAATTGTGTTGTTTCTAATCTGGAAATCCAGAGATACGAAGGAGGCAATTGCCAAACTCTGAGACGTAATTAGGTCTAAGTTAAGTATATCTTAGTTTTACCAGACCACTGAGCTGATTAACGGCTCTCCTAGGGCTGCTGGCCTGAAGGATTAGATATTTTCACGTGGCTAGGAACCAATTGGTCACTCACAATAAGCTGTAGGTGCCGTTGTAAAGGTGACCAATTGGTCGCCTTTAGCAACGGCACCTACAGCTTATTGTGTGTGGAATCCGAACCACATGACATCGAGAGATGAATTTCTATCACCAGAAATAAATTCCTCTGATTCCGCGCTGGGCGAGCCGAGAATCGAACTTCGGACCACCGGAATTATAATTAGGTCCAAAGGTGGTACTATAGAGGTAAAAGTGAAATGTTCCCTTATGACTTTAATGATAATATATATATATATATATAATTATATATATAATATATATATATATATATATTATATATATTATATATATATATATACATATATATATATATATATATACATATATATATACTATATATATATATATATATATATATATATATATATATATACCGTGCTATACAAGAGCGCGTTTCTCAGATGAAGGATAAAAACCAGCCTTTAGAACTGATTTGTAAACACCTTGACAAACCAAGGACATGATGCCGTCAGGGCAATCCTCAAATCCTTGTTTGCGCTACAGAAGTTCCAGCAGAGGAATCCGAAATCCTGAGAGATCTGAAGGATCCTGTTTTCAACTTCTCAGGCGAGAGATTGTACTCAATACAATTAGCTTTCTCTTATGGATTACCTTTTATGTTGCATTTTCAACTACATGGATAAACACACACCTTGCAAACGTCTGTTTTGACAGACCATTTTGATACGTGCACTGATTGTACACAGAACATATGTATATATATATATATTATATATATATATATATATATATATATATATATATATATATATATATATGTACGCCTAAACAAGCATACTCTCCCACAGAACGAGAGACGGAAACTGAAATTTGTTTAACCTGTAAAATGGCTCTGAGCTTCTCCTCTTAGGGTAAGACCTGCGAGTAGTTTTCAAAGTTATTAAAGATTTTAATAGCAAAAAGTGACAAAGTTTCCTCAATCAATTTTCCGTTCGGAAAATAATTATAACTCGGGGGGAAAATAAGTTTGACCCGCGATTCCTTCCTTCCTTGTAGGGATAAAAGAGGAAAGCGCGCCTATTATAAGAATTTAATAATATTCGTAATTTTTTTTTTTTTTTTTTTTTTTTTTTTGTCTGGCAGTTTGCAGGAGAACCGAATGCGGTTTCCCCTTGATGATCCGATTGTGCTTGTTTATGTAATTTTTTTTTTTTTTGGAACTGAATTCATCCTTTTGAAGATTTTTTTTTGCATGTTATTACAAATGATTTTAATCGACTCAACTTCTGTAGGATGAAAATTCTTTTACTGGCGGTTTTTTTTTTTTTTTTTTGGGGGGTGTGAAAATCTGCAGGGGATGAATGGAATCATTATAACGTAATAACCACACTCACACGCATATGATATATATATCATATATAATATATATATCTATATAATATATATATATATATATATATCTAGATATATATATTATATATCTATATATCCGATGCAAGGTGAAGGACAATCCTTTATTCCCATTATTTGTACTTTATTGTCGCGACGTTTCAAGACATAAAAGTCCCATTATCAAGCTAAAAAAAAGATAAAACAAAAGTTAAAATCATAAACTCGGAATACATACTAAAAGATTAAAAAGTTTACAAATATAAAAAGCAAGTACAAGAGTAGGGAGGAGTCAATACCATAAGGTGCTGTAAGCACAGACCGAGTGACAATTCGGGCCGGGTCAGCTTCGACTTGAACTCACGAGAGATACAGAGGTGTGAGGAAGACTGGGTGTTTAACTGCGGAACGAGTTGTTTAATGAAAAGTGATTCTAAAATAGCTAAATGATGTTCGTTAGGGGATTGGCCTATAATTTTAAAATCTTTGTAATTCAAGTCATGTTTACATTTCTTTGTATGCTCGCGTATACATGAAAACTCAGGATTAGTTAATTTGACACCTGTTTCTATAAAACTACGCCTCGATGAGAATCTAATCTCACTTTGAGTAACCTCCGTGTGGAGCCGACGTACTTCCCTAGATTACATCTAGGGCAATTAAATAATATACGACTCCTGAGGTCAATCAGTGGACTGAGTTTCTCCCCTTGTGTTTAAACAGAGATCTGATATTCATTGGGTTGCAAGGTATTAGTTTTAATTCAATTGCAGGAAAAAAACTTTCTATTGACAGTTTCAATTCATGGTAGAAATTTTTGTTATGAATAAATGGGACTCTTGCAAACAATCGTAATTTTGGCACTGTTGGCATTTTAATTTTAGGGTGGAAGATATTGTTCAAGAATTTGTACAGGTGTTTATAAAAAAGTTTCGATGGAAAGCAATTGTCAGTGAAATATTGGTGGAGATAGGTTATTTCATTGTGAAAATGATTCCAGTTAGACGTTATGTTAAAAGCCCTATGAAAGAGGGTAGACATGGAGTTTAGTTTAAAATTATAAAAACAGTTGCTATAAAAATTCGATCCCAGGCCGGTAAACGTTTCCTTTCTAAAAACCGTGGTGTTAAAATGATCATCATATCTAAAAACGGTTACATCCAAAAATGGCAGTTTATTTTCCTTTTCATATTCAGTTGTGAAATTAATGTTAGGATGTATTTCATTGGCATAATCAAGAAGAAATTTGTCAGCCTGATCTTTATCTCTGAACAGTAAGAAGGTATCATCCACTACCTATTATAAAATAAGGATGGTAGGCAAAGGACAGTTGTCCAGTATGCGTTCCTCCAGGGAGCACATAAAAATGTTTGCAAAGGTGGGGCCCAAAGGGGATCCCATCGCCATACCATCAACCTGAATGTAGGCTTTGCCATTAAAAACAAAGGCTGTGTCCTGCACAGCGAGCTCGAGCAATTTTTCTAAAATCCGTAAGTTAAAATTATTAAAAGTGGCATCTGGGTCAGTAAAAATACGACTAACAATAATATCAATGGTTTCTTCTACCGGTACATTAGTAAAAAGAGACTCCACATCCATGCTAACCATAAATAAGTCTGAATCCTGGGGTAAGATTTTTTCTTTAAAATGTTCTGAATTCTTACAACTATAGATATTGGTAGTTAATGGTGCTAGGAGAGGCACAAGAAATTTGGCAATTTTGTAATTGGAAGTGGTATAGGAGGTGAGAATAGGCCTCATTGGTATACCTTCTTTATGAATTTTAGGTAACCCATACATCACCCCATATGAGGCACCTGTGCTATATAATGAAGTATAAGTATTTTCACTAATGATTTGAGAGTCTTTAAGGTATTTCAAAAAACGGTTGATTCGGTCTTCTATCTTAAAGATAGCAGAATATTGAGGTTCTCCTGTCTTTTTGAATTTAGATTCATCTCCCAAGATATTTTCCATCTTTTGTATGTATTCGTTTTTATTTAGTATTACAGTACCTTTTCCCTTGTCAGGTTTTGTTATTGTTAGGTCTTTTCGTTTCCCAAGTTCTTTAAGAATATTCAAGTCGTTCTTAGAAAAGAATGGAGTCCAACGAGCAGTTAAATTGTTAAAAGTTTTCTGAGCTATACCTTGTAGTTGTGATCGAATTTTAGGTACATCTACATCGAGGCGCAGGTTAAGAAGTCTAGCAAATAATGATTCCATAGATCCAAAGAATTGGTTATATGAAGGTTTAAAGCAAGGTAGGCAAAAATCCAATCCTAAAGAAAGCAGAAACTCTTCTCTCTTAGATAATTTGTAATTTGACATATTAAACACAGTTTTATTATTGTTCGAAAAAGAAGGAATAAATACACCCAGCTTTCTCAGTTTTCTCTCGTGAGTACATCGGACCATTAATACATAATCAGCAATACATTTATTAAACAGATATTTAAAAACAACGCGATCAATGATGGATAAATTATCTGTAATGTTTACAAATAAACTGTTAGACAAATCTGTTAGTTTGACAATATTTCGATTCTTATGGTTAATCTCCATATCCAACAATTTCGTGGTAGCATCATGGTAAAAAGGAGTCTGGTATATAGAGGACTTGTATACTTTGAATTTGACGAAATTCGGGACTATATCATTCAGGCGACAGTATTGTAGAAATTCTAAATCGAGTTCAGCTTTACGAAGTTGTCGAGTGGTTTTATCCAGTTTTCTGCATGTGGTAAGGAGTCTAACTGGAATCATTTTCACAATGAAATAACCTATCTCCACCAATATTTCACTGACAATTGCTTTCCATCGAAACTTTTTTTATAACACCTGTACAATTCTTGACAATATCTTCCACCCTAAAATTAAAATGCCAACAGTGCCAAAATTACGATTGTTTGCAAGAGTCCCATTTATCTAACAAAATTTCTACATGAATTGAAACTGTCAATAGAAAGTTTTTTTCCTGCAATTGAATTAAAACTAATACCTTGCAACCCAATGAATATCAGATCTCTGTTTAAACACAAGGAGAAACTCAGTCCACTGATGACCTCAGGAGTCGTATATTTATTTAATTGCCCTAGATGTAATCTAGGGAAGTACGTCGGCTCCACACGGAGGTTACTCAAAGTGAGATTAGATTCTCATCGAGGCGTTAGTTATAGAACAGGTGTCAAATTAACTAATCCTGAGTTTGTCATGTTGACGCGAGCATACAAACGAAATGTAAAACACATGACTTGAATTACAAAGATTTTAAAATTATAGGCCAATCCCCTAACGAACATCATTTAGCTATTTTAGAATCACTTTTCATTAAACAACTCGTTCCGCAGTTAAACACCCAGTCTTCCTCAACACCTCTGTATCTCTCGTGAGTTCAAGTCGAAGCTGACCCGGCCCGAATTGTCACTCGGTCTGTGCTTACAGCACCTTATTGGTATTGACTCCTCCCTACTCTTGTACTTGCTTTTTATATTTTGTAAACTTTTTAATCTTTTTAGTATGTATTCCGAGTTTATGATTTTAACTTTTGTTTTATCTTTTTTTTAGCTTGATAATGGGACTTTTATGTCTTGAAACGTCGCGACAATAAAGTACAAATAATGGGAATAAAGGATTGTCCTTCACCTTGCATCGACTGATGTCTACTGGTTGATAGAACCGCCTTCAATTTTAACATATATATATATATATATATATATATATATATATATATATATATATATATATATATATATATATATATATATATATATACACACATATATATATATATATATATATATATATATATATATATTATATTATAAATATGTATATACACATATATGTATATATATCATATATGTATAGTAATCTCTCTATCTCTCTCTCTCTCTCTACTCTCTTCTCTCCTCTCTCTCTCGTCCCTCTTCTCTCTCCTCTCTCTCTCTCATCTCATGAGGGAAGTTCTTGGAAGGAGATGCACTACTTTTTGAAGTTCTAGTGGGTCTTATCCTACCAAAAAGCTTCTTAAAATATCATAATCTGACATTATGTAAGTTCATCATATATATAATATATATATATATATATATATATATATATATATATATACATAGATATATATATATATATATAATATATATATATATATGGATATATAGTATACTAATAGTATGTATGTATATATTTATGTAGTAGTATATATATATCCTTATATATATAATATATGTATCTATACATATTATACATATATATATATATATATATTACTATCTACATATATATATAATATATATATCATATATATATGATATATATAATATTATATGATATTAATATATATATATACATGTATATCCATTCAGGAAATCGCAGACAACCACATCAGAAGAGACATTTATTGAGACGTTTCGCACATACAATGTACATCTTCAGTCTGTTGAGATAAAAAACACATACATATTAACATTCAATAATAGCAGGATTCTTAATATAGTAAAAAATACAAGACTAAAATTAACTTAAATTGACAAAAAAGAACTAAAAATTGACAAGTAAAACGAAAAAAAATACAAATAAAAACAAATACCAAGGTGCAACCAACCGTTAGTTGTCAATTTATAGTTCTTTTTTGTCAATTTTAAGTTAATTTTAGTCTTGTATTTTTTACTATATTAAGAATCCTGCTCTTATTGAATGCTAATATGTATGTGTTTTAATCTCAACAGACTGAAGATGCACATTGTATGTGCGAAACTTCTCAATAAATGTCTCTTCTGATGTGGTTGTCTGCGATTTCCTGAATGGATGTATGTGATATACCTGCATAGCCTATATATATATATATATATATATATATTATATATATATATATATATATATATATATATTTGTGTGTGTATGTACTCTTATGTGTCCAACTAAGTTAAACAAAACACGTCTTAAGTCAGTTGCATTAATGATAAAAAATACAGTAGACAAGGCAGCCGAATTCAAACGCGACAGCGCAGGGAGTTCCTCCACACACCCCCCTCCCATCCCCCCACCCCAACAACCCACCGACCCACCCACCCACGAACACCTAACCGTCGTTACTCCCTCCCCTTCACCCCCCTACTACTCCCATTCCTCTGCCTCAGGCATCCAATGGCAAGTTCCTCTCTCTCTCTCTCTCTCTCTCGCCTCTCCTCCTCTCCTACTCTCTCGTCTCTCTTCTCTCTCGACTCCTCTCTCTCCTCTCTCTTTTCGCCTCCAGGGCAGACTGTAAAGCTGAAAAGCAAACGTTATTGTATTTGTCTGAAGGATTCTGAGAGATTCACGTTTCGCTGGTCACAGATGGCGTTGCTCGCATCGTAGTGATTCGTCGCTTTTCACTGAAGAAAGGATGCCTTATTTTATTAATAATGTTTATGTATGTATGCAAGTTACTTAAATTTCCATATACATTCATACATACACACACTTGTATTATATACCTATCCATACATACATATATATATATATATATATATATATATATATATAGATATATATATATATATATATATAAAAGTTTTTGCCACGAAGGAAAAAATGAAAAGCGAGAAAGCCAAGAACTTTCATTTTAGCACGACCCTTTACTTAGTAAAGGGTAATTTTTTCCTTCGTGGCAAAAACCTTTATATATATATATATATATATATATATATATATATTATATTAATTATATATATTATACTATCTATATATAATATATTATAATATATATCTATATATATATATAGATATATATATATTATATATACTAATTATAATATAATTAAATTTATTAATATAATATATAATATTCAGGCTTTCAGGATGACGATGCTGGACCCACATCTACTTTCTTGACCCTAGTAGACGCAGGTAGCTATTTCCAGCATTGCCTTCCAATATACATATATATATATATATATATATATATATTATATATATATATATATATATATATATATATATACAGTCCTGGAAACGTAGCAGTCATGCGCTCTGAGTAGCCTTTTTTTTTTTTTTCTTGATTGCTTTGTAAATTCGCGTTGGGTGTTACAAACATCTGTTATTTTGAATTAGGGTGAAAATGGGTCGTTTTCGTAATTGTTATGTTTCAGAAGAATGTAATTCCCAAATAGTTTCACTTATTCTGCGTAATTTTTTTCATGTCTAAATAATCACACTTATTTTCTGCCATTTACGCAATTTTGTTCTTTGTTCCACTTGCAGATCTGTTATTTCTTTTATTTTGGGTAATTTTCCCTGATATTATAATATTATATCGTTGAAAGTAATTGAACATTGTCCCTCACGTAGCAGAAGATAAAAAATTTATATTAAAAAAAAAAAAATTAAGCTAAATTAAATATTACCTCCGCTAATGAGTCAGACATTATTGCCAAAAATGTCCCTCTGCTCCTATTTCGGAAGGACCATTGTATCGAGAGAGAGAGAGAGAGGGGGGGTGGGGGGGGGGCGCATAAGATTAGTCACTGACCTGGTCTGTCTCTCTCGGACGAGATTTTTAATATAGATTAATAACTTAGTTTGTTGCCCCCCCCGCACACACACTCATATACATATAATTTTATATATATACATACATATATACATAAGTAAATAAAGAGACAGAGAGCGAGAGCGTGCTTGTGCACAAAAGGAATTGACTATCGTGAAGCTATCATTCCATTTCTTTTTCGGGAAATGGCAAATTGAAACTGTCTTGGGCAAAGCCATCGAGGGAAGGCCGGGCAACAAGTCTTTTGACGGGCCAAATCCCAGATGCAACAGAATGCAATTGAAGAGCATCTTGCAACTCAATCTGTTGTAGATGAAGCAGCGGCCTTCGGGAAGATGGCTGCTGACTTGTTTGCGCCTTCTCCTTGCGAGCGTGTTTTTGGAGTTTGTAATTTCGAGAGTTTTTGTGTGTGCTTTGTGCATTTTCGTCTTTGTGCGCGTGTTTGTAGATACGCGCCGAAGTGTGTGTGTGTGTGTGTGTTTTGTACTAGTATTTATGATTACAGTTGTTTGTGGTAAGTTGTGTTTTGTGTATGAGCGATTGTGTATGTAGGTGTGTGTGTATGTTTTCGTGCGTTACAGGGGTGTCTGTGATGTATGTAAAGATGAACGAGCGTATGTGTTGCCTGTCGTTAGTCCAGCATCTGAATTCAGCACTAAATTTGAGGTAATTTAAAATAACGAAAATCAAATTGCAAAGGAATTGATATGAGAAAATATGTCCTACATAGAGAATGACAGAAATAACTACAGATTAGATACTGCTGCTCTGGTAGTTCTAAAGCTTCACTGTAGCTCATTGCCACTGGCAACAAACTCAGAAGGTAAGTTGCATGTGTTTAACAATTAATGTAAGGCGGGAACTTCGGGAACAACTTTGTCTTTGAACTTCGTTGTTTCAAACGGAAGTATTTGGGAGGAAAGTATTGACCTCCTTCCTCCGTTTACTTGGGAGAGTTTTAGCAACAGTAAATAAATCCACCGCTTAGATCAACAAAGAAATTTGGAAAGCTGCATCCTTATCGTTTCTTTCCTCGCCCGGGGATCGAACGTTGGTCTGTCTACTTGATTTTTAATTTTATATTGTAGTGCTACCGATCACGTGAATCTTTATCCCTAGCATACGTTTTATGGAAACGGAACGGAGAGCAACCTCGATTCGTAAATACAGTTAATTTGAGGATGGCGAAATTGTTTGACTTCTGTTGTTATTAATATAATTTCACGCGTGTGTGTGTGTGTGTGTGTGTGTGTGTGTGTGTCGCTCGCGTTTGTCTCCCCGAGTTGATAAAATATCCTGAATTCTGACAAGCAGATGTCAGTGACTAAAAATTCTCTTGATGATTCCCTAGATATGGACATCTTTTCAAAGTACGTATCCAAGAATATTTTACGAGCGGTCGTCATTGAAGTACTTCACCAGACCGGGTGTACTTGAGTAAGGAATAACACCCACGATGGTTCACAAAAACAAACTTAATAAATAAAACCTAGTTTTGAATTTTAAGAATCTGCTTCAAAAGAAGTTTGTTACATTTATATAGATTAACTATCAAAGGCTATTTCCTTGTTAAGCAAATGTTCACAGAACGTGAAATACAAAAATAAATAGGATTGGTGTAGAAAAAAAAAATAGAATGATAATAAGAATACAGTCTGAATCAAGTGAATTGCATCTCGATATTTCGATTTAAAGTAGCTGAGAGTGACCATTACACTGTAATGTTAAGAGATTGTTTTATTCCATGTTTACTGGAACGAGAGGCCCTTAATATTATTCAGTAAGCGAGAGATTGCGTGTGTGATAAGGTAAACTAGTCTACTTAGCTTTAGGGAATGTGCTTCTTTTTCCTTTGCAAACTGTCAAGTACATCAGCCAAAAAGGGATGATTTGTCTTTAGATTTGAGAGAAATTGTTTTGTTCCAATGTTTTACAGTCGGCTTCACGAATTACCGTACTTATCACGGCAAGCTAGGGAGATACTTGTAACAAAATGCTTGCCGGATCCGGTTCTCACGTATCAAGAGCAATGCATTTGCAGTATTCCAAGTAAACCAATTCAGTTCAAATCAATACCTTTGTAGGTTTTACAGATCACTGGTGATAGCCAGAATAAGGAACATTTCAACAATTAACAAACAATATCTGTTTCCGGGGCCTTTCAGTGCAGGATTCATTGGAATTGCAAACCACAGAGGAATTTGCCCCCCTCTTGGTTCTCACCTCCCAAGAACCATCTGTTTCCTATAGAACTCCCAATACAATAGATCGAGCGAGGAAAATTGCCATGTAAATCTGGTCTTTACAAGCTGAGAAAACAAGCCCCCCAAACCATGATTTAATGTACGAAAAATAACATTTTCGTGTTTTAATCTCAGAGAGAGAGAGAGAGAGAGAGAGAGAGAGAGAGAGAGAGAGAGAGAGAGAGAGAGAGAGAGAGAGAGAGAGAGAGTATCCAAATGCCTTGACCATTGCAATATAAAAGGCAGAAATCCTGGTCATCCCTTTCTGGCTAAGGCGAGACGTCAGAAGTGTTGCATAAGGCAGAGATGTGGAACTCGCAACCCAACTTCCAGTGGAAAGAGGGTTCTTTGAAATCCCCTGCCATGTCCTTTTCATGCAGATCCATCCGGCACAACAAAAGAAAGACCACCTGCCATAAATAGGTTTTCTCGTAGAATCCCAGTAAAAGAATCATATAACTATTCATCCTTCTCCTTAGAAAATAAAGGAAAGTCTCCTACAATATCCAATGTATTACATACAAAAAAGAAGGAAAATATCATCCACATAATAAGATGCCTCTTATATAATCAGAAGAAAATAACCCTTGATATCAGATATTTCGTAGAATGAAATATAATGAAAAGGTTCTCAAAACGATGGAAATCATTTGTAAAAATAAAAATAGGACCCAGCTTTGATAGCTAATATTAAGGAAGACCTTCTAAATAAGAGGTTCCTCAAATAGAAATGAAAGGAAAGAACCCTTCATTTTAAAATATACCATATTCTGGAGTTATGGAAAGGGTAACTTAAATTAGATTCCTTTCAAGAAAATTAAAGAGAGGAACTTTCATGAACACAAATGTGCACACTCACACACATAACGCAAGGTTTCTTTAGATTAAATGCTTTTTAAAATGGAATAAAGAAAAAAAATTACTCCTCAGTGCGCAATATGTCACATGCAGAAATATAGTAACCACTGTCTGGACCGTGATAGCAACTATAAATCTATAATCGAAAGATGGTGTCGATGTAAATCGTGTAGCATCATGTATGTAAGCAACAAGCTTGTTTTCAAGTGTCATATGTGTATTATATACATACATAGTATTTAGCCAAAAACGCTGTCCTGAGGTGCACAGGAGGTTGCATTCTTCTACTAACTTGTAGTGGTCATCACTAGCTACTATACTCGGTTTTTTTCCATCTGTCCACCCGCCTGTGGTGTTTGTGTATGGTAACACTGCGTCCCGGGCTTTAGATAGCGACATTCAGCCTACATTCAACAATAATAACAATATCCTATTTCGAGTATTAACGGTGTCATTCGCATACAGTAAATTATTCAAACACTTTTCAGTGGCAATTGTACACCCAGATATCCTTTTATTTACCTAACTTACACATAGCGTAACTATCTAAAGCCCGGGACGCAGTGTTACCATGCGCAAACACCACAGGCGGATGGACAGATGGAAAAAACAGAGTATAGTAGTCATCTATATTACTGAAAAATCTAAGGATGAGACTAAGAAATTTTCAGTTTGATCCATCTGTCGGATACATAGCCTGACCAGAATCCCATGATTTCTCTATAACACTGGCAATTGAAAAGAAGCGCATCACAGGTACCGAGCCACAGAGAAAGTCATTCCGCATATTAAGGCATAGACATTTAGACGTTTTATTAACTGATGTTTCAAATTTTAGCTAGCGTGGGAATTACGGAAATTGAATAATAATTGGACTGGCACGAGTTGAATTTCATAGTTAGTTAATGAAATAACTTTTGCAAAAATTTCATGTGGGTAAATGTGAGCGAGCGTGAGGTTAACGAGGTCAGTGGAAACCAGGACTAATGAATTTTAATATTAGGATGATGGCAGCAGTTGATTTGTTTAGGTATTTGGTAATAAGTATAGAGGGTGATGGTAAGATGAGTTGAAGAAACGAATCAAGCAAGATGGTAGTTGCGTGTCTGTAAAAGAATGGGAAGAGGCGGTAAATGCCAGTGGAAGCAAAGGTGGGAATAATTCGAACGGATTATTGAGCTAACCCTCCTTTATGGAAGTGAAGTTATATTTAATGTATATATGTGTGTGTATAACATGCACTATATGCCTACTATATAATATATATATATATATATATATATATATATATATATATAAAGGTATAAGCCACGAAGGAAAGTGAAACATTGGAGTATCTGCAAGATCTTTCGACTCACGTCCTTTACTTAGCAGAGTAAAGGACGTGAGTAAAAAGATCTTGCAGCTACTTCAGTGTTTCACTTTCCTTCGTGGCTTATACCTTTATTTATGCATTTATCATGTTCCATACTTTCGTGATTTAGTTATACGTACTATATATGTATACATACATACTGTATATATTACACATATGTACATACACATGTACATATGTTACAACTATTTTACTTCTCGAAAGAAAACTCTCTCTCTCTCTCTCTCTCTCTCTCTCTCTCTCTCTCTCAGATAATTCAGTATATCTGCGCACTTGCATGCCCCAGCAACAAAGGAGATGAGAACAAAACTCAAGCCAAACAGCGCAGTTATAACCGAACATACAAACCATCTCCGGTTGCAATCGATACCACCCGATTATCGCGAGGAGAGAACGCACCCGAATAACATGGACGTCTCCACGGTGCTTAACACATTCTGCCCAGGCACCAGTTTTCGTCACGAAAGAATTAAATGTGTGTTCCGCCAAATGCCTCTGTAAACAGCCGTTAAGGGGTGAAAGGTTAGACCTAAAGGGAAGGGTTCATTTGCATAAGTCTAAATTTCAGGCTGTTCCTACTAATGACGTTTCGTTTACTCTGTGTTGTAGCGAACGAACCATGTATACAACGCGGCCCAGAGCTCGTTATAACATTAAGCCCATGTTAATAGTCCCCTTTGAGATCATTAAGATCTGTCTCTTGAATGTCAGAATCGGATGGAAGGTACCTTTCAGTGAATGAGTGAAAAATTCAGAAATAGTAAAAATACGTCATTTTCCCGTTGCTGGAATTGGACAAATAGAGTGCCTTAATTAGACATTTCTTTTAAATCGAATTTGTATGAGCAGGCGTATCTCCTAGGGAGGGAGGGAGGGAGGGAGGGAGGGGGTAGTCTTTTAGACATTCGTCTCAAAGGAAATACCTTTTTTCTCTATTTATTTTCTAAATATCCGTTGAATGGTGCCTCTTCTCTTTCTTTTGTTGGCGATTTTGTTGCCACATTTGCTTTTATTTATTATATTGTGAGTTTTCACATAATAATAATAATAATAATAATAATAATAATAATAATAATGATAATAATAATAATAATAATAATAATAATAATAATAATAATAATAATAATAATAATAATAATAATAATAATAAGTGGTACGCTCACCAACCAGAGGGAGTGATAGAAAACGATCAGGCAAAGATCCTCTGGGACTATGGTATCAGAACAGATAGGGTGATACGTGCAATTAGACCAGACGTGACGTTGATTGACAAGGTCAAGAAGAAAGTATCACTCATTGATGTCGCAATACCATGGGACACCAGAGTTGAAGAGAAAGAAGGGGAAAAATGGATAACTATCAAGACCTGAAAATAGAAATAAGAAGGATATGGGATATGCCAGTGGAAATTGTACCCATAATCATAGGAGCACTAGGCACGATCCTAAGATCCCTGAAAAGGAATCTGGAAGAACTAGAGGCTGAAGAGTGTGATCCTAGAAACGGCGCACATAGTAAGAAGAGTGATGGACTCCTAAGGAGGCAGGATGCAACCCGGAACCCCACACTATAAATACCACCCAGTCGAATTGGAGGACTGTGATAAACCAAAAAAATAAATTAAATAAATAAATAGAAAGAAAATAATAATAATAATAATTAAAAAATCCTCATAGTAGCACGAGTCTTCAAATGGAGAAGCAAATCCACAGTTATGTAAATGTACATATATTTAAATTTAAAAACAGCAAGGATAGCTTTCGGGAATCTGTACAGTTCCCCTCATCAATCTGACACGTTGATATAACTTTACAGCGAAGTAAACAAACCAGGAGTAAAAAATTAAGTGACTTTTTTTTATAAACAATGGAACCGGTCGTCAAGTATAAATCAGGCAATGCCGTCGAATTGGTCCTTGCCCAATGCGGTCGTTTTGATGGTCTTCCTCAACAGCATAGGCGCCGGCAGCATCGGTTACTGGAAGTAGTTGAGTTACCTGAACGGGAGAAAGAGAGGCAACCGCACCATCAGATGTGGCTAAAGAGACAACACTATCATAATGTTCTTTATTCTTAAAGCCTTTAATATACTTCTTGGAAATAAGGTTATTGGTGAATTTACCTTCTTGTGTGAAGGATTAATTGCCTTCCATAGAAAAACCACTGACTATCGCGGCGATAGAACTCAGCTACTTGTAAAATTAGAAAGGCATTTTAAATTACTTTATAATATATATATATATATATATATATATATTATATATATATATATATATATATATATATATATGTGTGTGTGTGTGTGTTATATATATATATATATATATATATATGTGTGTGTGTGTGTGTGTGTTATGAAGTATTAAAGTACTGTGTCGTAATTCTGAGAAATGTGTAGTAAAATCCACAATGATATACAGTTACTGTGGACTTGTTCACTAAAAATTTTAGTACACAAGTCTACAGTAGCTGCACGAAAACTCTGAGGTTTGTACATATTATTTGTAATTACACCATAACTATTATAACATGTAGCTCGTTGTGGATTTTACCTCATATATATATATATATATATATATATATATATATATATATATATATATATATATATATATAGTATATATATATATTACTTAAAAAATTACCACTTCAGCGAAGTTAGGTGGAACAAAATAAAATTCCCTGTCAGTATTAGTTTTTTTTCTTTTATTTTTGAGAGAGAGAGACAGAGATAAAGAGAGGGGGGGGGGGATATCAAAAAGCAAAATAGATTGAAGAGGAAAACAACAGATAAACCCACGCAAAAGGAGAACGAGAGAAAGAAAGAAACAGAGAAGATAAAAGGAAGATATTAACCCTGAGATAACGTACCAAGAAGAGAAAAGAATACGATAAATCAAAGGAATGAATGGATAAGGCAGAGGAAAACACCAGTTGACGAATTTCCGCAATAGATGGCGTCACCAGACGCTAATCCTGACAAACGAAAACTATGAAAGTCGGGGGAGCCGGAATTCTTATTCCACGTCTCGTTTATGGACATTACTGCCACCCCCCCCCCCCCTCCCCCACCCGGCTCCATGAAAATGAGAATTTAATGACGAATTAGACATTGAAAATCTTGTTCGAGAGAGAACGCCTCCAGTTTGCTCTCCGAAGACTGGGCAAACGGAATGTTGCGATTTGGAGATCCGGTCAAATATGACATAATGACGAAGAGGTAATGGAAAGGATCCTCGTCAGCACTTTTGAATGGAAAAATTTTTTTCCTTTTTCTTTTTTCAGCATCGTCATTAAATGACGCCTAAGGAAGATTGTTACGGGGACGTCTAGTTCTTCTTCTTATTCTTCTTTTTCTTCTTCTTCTTTTTGTTTTTGTTTAAGCCAAACTTTACATCATGGAGGCATTATTAAAGACGGTGTTACAATAGTCCGTTCGCTGGAATCTTGTATATTTTTTTGCAAACATTACTGCAATTGATCAGACGTTGTCACATGAACACTTATTTTTTTGTGCCTAACTAAGTACCAAGTAATCAGAGTTAACGGCTGGTATAATATAGCTTATTGCCACTAAACTTGATTCCGAGTAGCCGACGTACATATCAAAACAAAACCCACTCAAGGTTTTAGTCGTGGGACACACCACTGATTAAATTGTATATTATATCTGCTTTCCAATAGCTGCTACGTAATGCATAGTTTATTAACATTGTGTTCAATTAACACGCTTGTGTGACTCCATATTTGACAGCCTCAGAAATAGGTAATTAATCATTTAATGAAGATTCCTTTCATATGCAGACTTAAGCCAAGACTGAATAACGGTATTTTCATGGTTGAATAGCTGCCAGTAATTCATTTCTGTAGTTCTCTTCTAATAGTAGATCTCCAGTGTTTATTGTGATTTTCAGCATCAAACAAGGTCCAAAGCGCCTCAGCGGTGTGGTTGGTATGGTATTAGCGTCCCACCTCGGTGGTCGCCGGTTCGATTCTCGGCCATTCCATTGAGGAGTGAGAGATGTGATTTTCTGGTGATAGCAGTTCACTCTCGACGTGGTTCGGAAGTCACGTCAAGCCGTTGGTCCCGTTGCCGAATAACCACTAGTTTCATGCAACGTTAAAGCACCATACAAACAAACAAACAAGGTACAGTAGCTCAAGCCTTCAGTTTGGTTGTCCTTTTGTATTTCATGGTACTTGGGTAATATTTCCAATGGTCACCTATTAATGCTTTGAGTATATTTTTCATTAATTAAAGTTGAACCTTCCTTATCTGTATCTTGAACACTGCTTTGTTATTTTATATTAATCCCTTTTGTTCTGAGCGCTATAGTTTCGCGGTTCATAAGAGATGTTATATATTTTCAGCTATATTAAGAAAACGTTTCTTCGACTTTAAATATTTAAGAAACCAATTTTTTAAATTCAGTTTTTCAAAATTAACTCAGCTTTGTTTTTAAGTCTTAAAAGAAGGGTTGGTTTTTCACCTTTTTTCGCCACAATTAAATTGTTTTCTATTTCTGTTTCTATCTTTAAATGAGTCCTGCTCTGTACAGAGGTCTGAATGGAAATTACTGTGGTATTAGTATCCTGTTGGAACGCACGTTTCTATATGGATAAATCCTGAGGTAGACCACATTTTATTAAGATATTTTCTGTACCAACGAACAGATATGACTTGAAAGATAAATCCCCTTCTTTTGTGAAGTGTTATTTTTTTCAGGCACAAAGGATGGTTTATATTTTTTCAGTGTTTTTAATTTAATTTTTTCATTTATTTTATTTTCTATTTTATTTTATTTTATTCAAAACGTTTGCCACAGCGCGAGATATTCTTTGCGGTTAAATTCTTAGCTAAGTCGTAAGAGCGACGTAGCAACAGCTAACGATGCGAAATTGAATCCGCAGTTAATATTTCAGCTTTTAAGGCTTTGAAGCATAAACAAACGTCGATGCAGACGTTATCCTTACTTGAAGGGTAAACAAACTTGTCCAAGAGCTGTCAGAGTTCACGCCTTGTAGCCATAACGACAAACAAGGCCACGTTGCTACAGCGGTGACCCGATATTGTAAAGAAGCTAGATTTTCGCAGTTTTGAAGGTACTGGAAAATCATGTTCATCCATTGGGAATGTGATTTATTTGGCATACACTCGATCGTCACATTTTTGCTTGAAAAAGAAAAAATCGATAGCGTAAAAAGAGAGTAGGAGGAAAGAAATTCTAGCGAGAGAGAGAGAGAGAGAGAGAGAGAGAGAGAGAGAGAGGAGAGAGAGTTTCTTAGAATCAAGAAATGTATTATGAGCACATATAAAGAAACACGATCAAAATATTAGAACCAAATAAGATTTTCGCTGCGCAATATGGGCTGAAATTTCGTAATTAATTTTCCTCTCGCCATTTCCTTCCCATAAAAACGGTTAGAGAAGTAAAAAAGGAAAAAGGTTCTCCACCTAAATTGGATTTCTTAGAAAATTAACAAAAAAATTGTTAACTTCTGAAGTCTTAATCGCCCCCAAAAATTATTTATTTATTTTTTAAAGCAGAACCTCTTCTAATTTCATTTTGGCCATAGAATGTGAATGGAAAGTTAGCGCGTTACGATATCTGTTAAGGTTTTATGTTATTTATTTGATTCATCTCACGAAGTCTATTTATTTATTTTATCTTGTTATTTAGTTATTAATTTTAGGTTTTAGGACTAATTATTTTTATTCGTTATCATTTCTTATGTGAATTCGCATTATTCTTTCAACGTCTTTGACAGGCCCATCGTGTGGTTTATATTATATATATATATATATATATATATATATATCTTATTATATATATATATATCTATTATATATATATATAGATTATACACACATATATATATATATATATATATATATATATATATAATAAAATATATATAGATAGATAGATAGATAAATATATATATAGATAATATATATATATATATATATATATATATATATATATATTTATATATTTATATGTATCTATCTATATATATATATATATATATATATATATATATATATATATATTTTATATCTATATATATATATATATATATATATATATTATATATATATATATATAATATATAAGCAGATTCTCTTCAGGAATAATCATAAGACAAGCAGTTGTCTGGATCTGTGCCTGTTGTTTTTGTTACCGAGTTATTTTCTTTTGCATATACTATATTTAAACTTTTGGTGCTACTTTAGTAAACCGCGAGTGAAGAAGAAGCGATACGTAGAATCCTAAATCATAACCATTGTGCTTAAAAAAAAAAAAAAACATATTTTGAACGAAAGGTAAATTAGAAGCCATTGACTTTCACCACAAAGCATGCGGGCCGCCTCGTTTATTTTACTTGCTGTTTGATAACGTCCTGCAAACACTCGAGAAAAATTGCAACAGAAGATAAACTGATCCCTGAGGAAATTCACCGTGGCTGGGGACTCGTGCGGGTGCATTAAGCCGGGTCCATAATACACGATACGAGGATTCATTAAGTACTTTTATGGGTCTTATAAAGTGGCCACTGAAAGGGCTTGAGGGAACTGGTTGACAGTGCTGTGGTTAGTTCCTGCAAAGCGTAGGAGAATAAACCTACTGAGGAAAGAAATATAGGTCCAGAAGAGGGGCGGGGAAGTGAGGTAAGATCACGGACATGAGGAAACATTTGCGTGGGACAGGGATGGAAAGATAGTGAAATTTGAGAAAGAAAATGCTTAAGAACAAAGATTACGGTGGCAAATTCAGTTAAGGGAAGAGTGAGGGTAAGCTACACATTCCTGGCTGATTCGTGTGTCTTCCATAAGAACGATTATTAAGGGTTATTTAACGATCCATGAAAACACGGGAATAGATGCCAAAAGGAGAACGATTACTTAGGAAGGCTGGCGTAAAGTAGAATGTTCTTCAGTAAGTAAAAAAAGGGTTATCTTGTAATAAGATTAGCGGAAACCTAGAGATCTCCATGATGTAAAAATGACTAGTGAATAACGAAAGATCTTCGTAATATCAAAAGTAAGTTTGGAAAAATAAATCCATCATGTCATAAGACCGTTTTCATGGAAAAGATAAATAGGTACTTCGCCTTATAAAAATAATTTTTTTTCGATAAATCGGTGGGTTCCCAGTATGAACAGTGGCGGTCTGTTGGAAAAAGAAGCGTCATTCAACACGTTTAAAATGAATGTGAGGAAAATGTTAGAGAAAGTGTAGAGGAAACCTAAGGAAAGATCCGTGCGGCAATGAAGGGCGCCAAGGAAAGGGAATTTATGACTTTGTCCCCAAAAGACAAGAGTTTGTTACAGTATGGTTTGGCAGAAGACAAGGAGGTGTTCTCCTCATTCCAAATGTACTTTTACACCTCATGGAAATTCTCTCCTCGAGATTAGTTATTACTCTCTTGAAGATCAAAAATAGTTTATAGATAGGGTTTAGTGATGGACAGAGGTATAGTGAAATGCTTAATTAGAATATATACAGACTTGGGTTGGAATCCGCTGATAATAATGGTGACTGATTAGGTGTGACACACTTGGAGTTTATATATACAGAAATTTCTTCCTTACTTCAACAGGGAACGGATGCCTGTGACAGATATTTCTGTCTTGTGAATCCTTCGAATCTATAGTCCGTCCAAGAAGAAACAGTTTTTTCTTTTACAACGTCCTGGCATTCGCTACTTCAATAAAAAGGACTCCTTCTTCATAATTGCGTTTATCCTTCTTAGTTCTTTGAATGCTATCTTCCAACATCAAATCGTTTCTCCCACACGACAGTTCTTTACACCGTCTATTGTCCTTTCGCATCAGTCCATCCATTAAGATATTAAGCACACAAATATATTCAAATTTAGATATTTTTATATGAAGTTTATTTTTAAAAATTTTTTATTTAAATTTATTTCGGTGTCAGTAACCTCGATCAGCCTTGTCTCATACCTACTAGTGTATGTGTCTATATATTATATATATATATATATATATATATATATATAATATATATATATATATATAATATATATATGTGTGTGTGTGTGTGTGTGTGTGTGTGTGTTTGTATATATATTTTATATTATGTATATATGTTTATACTATACACACACACACACACACACACACACATATATATATATATATATATATATATATATATATATATATATATATATATAATATTCTTCCTTTCCTTTAACCAGCTGAGAATTTAGCCAAGACAACCAAGAAATAAATCCTCAGATTTACACTGGGAAATAGACTTTTAAGAGTGAGATTAAGGGGCCAGATTTATGGAAGATTTTCCTGCCATCGTCGACATTTTCAAGATGAAGAAGAAGAAGAAGAAGAAGAAGAAGAAGAAGAAGAAGAAGAAGAAGAAGAAGAATGTTCCCAAAAGGAGCCGAGTGAAGAATGATGGAGAGACGAATGCGCAAACGGATGCGAGAATGCTGGATGGTTTTTTTTTTCTGATTATTATCCTTTGACCGGAGATGAATACACTGGATGCGGCGAAACATCAAGACTAAGGATGAAGTTGGAATTGTTTTCAAAGCGCAAATGGAGTCAGTGCATAACTGGGTAACATTGTTGGGCATGAAAGGGAAGAATAATATAGGTTTTATGAAAGAAATATGGCGCGCTAGCACACATATATATACACATATGTGTGTTTATATACGTAAGGGTGTAAATAGCCAACAGTACGCCTTCTGTAACAAATGTTGCATCCAGAAGCAAAACAAGACTAACATCACTGATAGTTTCATACTCTTCATTTACAAGAAAGTTTCAACAACATTGGGCACTTGCAGATGTTTAATTGGAAGCTCATCAGTAGTGCGTCAAACCTTACTACCCACACTTCGCTATTGACATTACTCTTGCTGGCATAGTCGTCGAAAATTTAACAAATATCAGAATGGGACTAAGTTTTTCGTATTCGTTTCCTTCAGTTTTTCTCTTGATTCGTTTATTGATTTTTCTAATCCTAATTATCATCATCCTTGGAACATGTTCTTAGAAAGTCATCAGAAATTCAGTAACTAAAATAAGCAGTAGTACAACCTTGTTCGCTAAACCGCAGATCTTCCGATCAGTGTATCGAAAAAAAATTGGACAACTCGGATGGGTGACCTTTATGGAATAACAGAACCTGTTTGCGAATAACCTCCAGTCCTTTTGTATAAACCTCATGATTGTGATGAAAGCGGTAATTAGTCACAGTGACGCCTAAAACCAACAAATTAAGCAAATGTCTGCGAGGAAGTTATATGGATGGCCCTTACTTCAGGTACGGTTATGGAAGGGCAACAGGAGAAGTTGAGAAACTAAATTTGCAATTTGGAGGTGCAATTAGTTAGTGAGATTTCGTGATTACGGGTTTAAATATTGTCGCCAGAACCTGAAATTGTGTTTTTAGGATGTCAGTGCGAGAGAGAGGCTTTTTCTTTCTTGGCTTGTGTTCTTTCTCATCCGTGTAGGTCATCTTTCTCTGGTTTTCTATCTTCTTTCCTATGAGAAGCAAGAATTTAGCTTTCTCTTTTTCATGCTTCGTCACTTCCCTCCTTCCTTTCTTATTTCAGTCTTTCCTTGTGTTACAATTGCTTGAATGAGAGCTTTCTAGAAAAAGTCCTGTCCCACTTTGCTGCACACCTAGTTTTTAAAGCAGATCACTAAGCTACATATGTGATGAATAAGAATTCAAATATAATATCAATAATAATATGTCATATTCGTTTTTCGAATCCTCCTCCTCTCCTCTCTCTCTCTCTCTCTCTCTCTCTCTCTCTCTCTCTCTCACCTGAGGTCTTGGATTAAAGAGACATTAGGTCCATCTTATCGGCCTCTACATGGAATAAACTTTGTATTTTATTTCTCATAAGATGTGCATTTCCAGCTGTCATGTACCTGAATTTTGCCATAATTTCTTTTAGTAGGGAGTTTAACCCGTTTAAGAATTTTGTTCAGTTTTCGCGAGTGTATGAGATACTGGTTGAAAGTAAATCAGAAATGTATTAATTTGATTATGTTAGGTTAGGTTGGCTTAGGTTAGGTTAGGTTAGGTTAGGCATCGACAAGACACCGAATAGTAATCGGAGATGTTTTTTCAAAAGAAATGTTAATCAGTAAAGAAATAAAAAAAAGAAAAAAATGGGATACTGATATGATGTAAGTGTAAGATTTGCATATGCTAAATCTTTTTAAAAATGCATCAATAAATGTGATGGGGAGGGGGGGAATTAACGTTTTGGTGTTAAAAACGAAAGAAAGAAATGAAAAATCTTTTGTGACAAAATGTAAGGCCTGACATACTGCCGTTTGCTGTCGAGTCGTTACTCATCCTTTGCTCGCCTCACCCATGTTCCGTTTTTCCAACGGATAAATCTTTTTTTCTTCCTTATGTGAGATATTTCTTTTGTTATCGGTTTGTGCTCAAATCACTCAGGAGGTGGGATTTTTTTTATTTTTTATTTCTGAAGTCTGTTTATTTACGCATCAATAATTCGTATCCTCTCTTCATTATTTTTTTACGACTTAGTGTCAAATGAACGGTCTGGTCACTTGCATAATAATAGTGACAATAACAATAATGAAAATAATAATGGTGATAAAAATAATAACAATAATAATAGTTAGTAATCTATATAACTCAAGAACTTTTATAATCACAGTGATCATCTTTTGTTTTTTGGGGCGTTTCCCCGATTCCGGAAAGGCTTTGTTTTTATTCATTTTTAATCTGAAACGATGGTTTATTAACCTTTACCTCAACCTCATAATTCCCCCTCTCTCGTAGGGGGTAGTGCCTTCAGTGCACCTCTTGCGGTGCGCTGTAGGCATTCTTAATGCTCTTTGCAGCGTTCCTTTGGCCCCTAGCGGCAACCTATTTCATTAATTCCCTTTACTCTGTTCATATTCTCTTTCTTCCATCTTGCTTTCCACCCTCTTCTAATAATTTATTCATAGTTCAACTTCGAGTGGCTCCTCTTGTTACACCTTTCAAACCTTTTTAATATCAGTTTCCGTCTCGGGCTCAATGATCTCAAAGGTCCCAGCGCTTGGCCTTTGGCGTAAATTCTCTCTCTCTCTCTCTCTCTCTCTCTCTCTCTCTCTCTCTCCTCTCTCCTGTTACATACTCAAGGGCATACACCTAAGTCATTCTTAAAGCTAGGAAGTCCACCTATTCAAATTCTCTCTCTCTCTCTCTCTCTCTCTCTCTCTCTCTCTCTCTCTCTCTCTCTCTCTCTCTCAACAACACTCTTCCTATCACGTATTCAAAGGCATAAACCAAAATAATCCTCAAAAGTTGGAAGTTCACCTATTCACTTCACCTATTCAAGTATATTTTCGAAAGACTTCTCCTTCCTCAAGTGTTTCTCTCTCTCTCTCTCTCTCTCTCTCTGTCTCTCTCTCTCTGTCATTTGTACGAGAGAAAAAGTCTATCCACGCTCAATGAGGGTTATTCTATAAAAAAAAGAAAAAAAAAGTGTTCCTTTTATTATTGTGTGGATGCCTTGAAATTACATGACCTAGAAGAACGATCGTTATTTCAATGTATAAATTATATTGAGGGAAACGGTGATTTTTAAAGATATTTATTTCATTGGAAGAAAATGCTTTCAGTGTGCCTCGTTGGGTAGCGAGAAGGAAGTGTTCTTGAAAATGTACCCCTCCAAATTATGGCCGTTTTGCCATATTCGTCAGTCGATACAATGGTCATTGTGTATACTCTCTTCGAAGTTTTATCAGTATGCTTAACAATTCCAGTCAGACAGTTTTCTATGCGGTGAAAAATACCGTTACTGTGGACCCTACCTTTGGAGAAAAAAAGTTGAAAAACAAGCGTTTCTGGAACTTGCTGCAGGCCTTAGTAATCTCTCTTATTTTTTCCTCATTACGTGCATTTGTCTCCACGTCCTTTCCATTTCTTTATGTCTTGTTTTCATCTTCCATTTTTGTCTTTTTCATATTTCATTATTCTTTGTTTTCGTGTTAATTTTAGTAATTTACTGCTTCGTCTCTCTCTCTCTCTATCTTCCCGTTTGGTGTACCGTTCAATATGTGTGTGATTATCAATGTGTTTACTTTGGTATGCCGCTTAGCCATTTTGTCACTGATTGCTTAATATATTAGTTTTCTTGGTATATGTTAATTTCCGACATTTGGAGACCTCATGTGTGGTGCCCAAGCAATATATTAGGGAAATTATAACACAGGGTGATAATTAGAAGTATGGCGTTGTTGTGGAAGAGTAAAACAAAACTATTTATATGATTCTCATATGTTAATCTGAAAGGTGGAAACTGGGAGTGAATTAATGATATCGATAAGGTTCGTGAATATTTAAATGTAATTTTGAAGATAAAATGAATTCGTGAAGAACGGAATTGCAAGTGCCATTTGGTGTTTGTGGAGACTTCGATAACGATTAACAAACCAGGGTGAGTAACACCATCGCCATCCTTGATAATATATGTAGAAAAAAACTGTAATTGGCGATAACACAGAAAAGGGAATTTAGAGCGCTGTCGTTCCACTTAATTAAAATGTTTCCATGTTAAAGTTTCCACTTAGAATTTGTTTGTAATCAGTCTTAGAAACCGGTGATCATTAGCATTTAATTTTAAGGATCATCTGTACCGTTTTCATGAAAACTTTAGTTGGTTATGTAATTATTTTCTGCTATTTAAAAAAAATTAGTCTATTTTAACCTGCAGCATGGATTATTCTTGAAAAGAGACAGAAAGGAACGATTGAATTTGAGATTTAGGGAAAGCTGACTGAGAGAGCAGACAGTCTTTTGTGTATCTTTATAAGAGATGTAATCCCGAGAAAGTTAAATTCATGTTTTCTTTCAAAAAATCTCCCCAGCATATATTCCTCTTCCGTGACTGCATCTTCTTCTCTCATACAACGTCAAGATGAAAAGAGCGAGAGCATCCCTGAAGGTGAACAAGTCTCGTGTTCCTCTCCGAGTTATTCTCTCTCTCTCTCTCTCTCTCTCTCTGTCTCTCTCTCTCTCTCTCTCTCTCACACACACACACACACACACACACACACACACACAATTTGATGCTTCCTTTTGCTATTCCGTAGCAATAAATGTGTTACAATCTTAAAATAGCATACCTATTCATAAGAGATTCATTTACGCTAATCTACTTCACTATACAAACGTGTTCGTACAATATGCAACAGGGTACATTTTAGGAATAATCTTTGATATATAAATATATAATAGTGGAATGTTATATTTTCTCGTGCTCCAATCTCGCTTGATAAGCACTCATTCCTGTACCTCGCATGCTGTCGTGCTCGGTAAAGTAATCACCATTAATATGCATGTGTATATATATATATATATATAATATATATATATATATATATATATATATATATATATATACTGTGGGTCACAATGATGCCCGAATGCTGCTGGATTGTGGGATTGACGATCCGGTGAAAATAATCGAGTAAACCTTATGGGAGGAATGTCCTTCTATAGTTTCATGAACTCGTTAGTGCTTATCTATTTATTTATTTTAATAATTTTTTTATTTTGTATTACTTTTTTGAGTGACATGACACATCTACTTCCCTATTTATTGTTTATTTATTTATTTATTTTTGTTATGAGTGACGTGATGCATCTGCCTCCTGGCCCGATCCCGCCCACGTCAGTGTCCCCAGGAAGCCACTGTGTCACATTATGTCATCTCAGTTCATCCATCAGGGGAATGTTGAATACCGCCGGATATGGACTCCCCAGGGGGTCGTCTGTCCCTGGTCTCCTTAATAAAGGGTTTACCCACTGGGCTTGTTCTCTAACGCTACACCTGTCATGAACAACTGTGTTTGTGACGTCTATTTATTTTGCGAGGTGTTCCGAGTGATATGTGTATCTGGGTCAACGCGACACGTAATCTTAGGGGCATTTATTAGTTTATACATTTTTTGCGTGTTGATTGATGCTTGTGTGACGTTCAATGTTTGCTTGCAGGGGAATAGAGAAGCTGTCTCGAAGTGCTTGATTAAGATTTACTAATTTACACAAAACCTTTTCAAAAGCATTCATATGAAGATCAAATTGTGTGAAGTATGAGAACATGCTTATGAACTAAAAATGCACATATTTTAAGTACATTGGCATTACTATTAGCATATGTATGTGCTTTAGAATATAAATAGTTGTGTATTTGCTTATGTAGACGACTTGTTTTTGTAATGCCGTTTTATGATGCGAAAGCGATCAACCAGTTATTAAGTTTCATACTAGGTGACAGATAAGCAGAATAACAAACAGATGGAAAAAATGTGTAATAACCAAAGCTTTTATGCAAGTTCCATTCGTACAATATCCCCTATTTTCTGACTTTTCAGTGATCGTCCTGAGATAGTGACCCTTCCCCATTTCAGTAGAGCATTAATAAATAAAAAGAGCTGAATGAGTTTTGAAGTAATTTGCAAATAAAGTTATCAGCGAATGGTCTTTTTTTACGGAAAAATTTATACTCTTGGTATTTTTCATTTTTTTTTAATTCCCTAATTGGAGAGATATAAGTTGAAGAGAAAGAATAAAGAAATCAAATGATAATATTTTGAACGCTTTCCTCCAAGTTGGATAAAATGTCCACGGTGAGATTTTTTTTATTATAAGTCGTGTCTCTTATATTTAATCTCTCTTTCATTCATTTTCTCTTTCCACACCAGCTGCGATCCAGAACTTTGACCAGCAACCAGGTGCAATATATATTCCTTAGATCATAAGAACCTTTAACTCATAAAGGAAATATTTTAAACTGTTCCATCCTCACCCGACCTCGATTGTGAGTCGGAGAGAGAGAGAGAGAGAGAGAGAGAGAGAGAGAGAGAGAGAGAGAGAGAGAGAGAGAGAGCAATATCAGTGAGAAAGTTGGCCATATATCTGGAGTGAAAATACCGCTACCACGAGCTTCGAAAATAAGTCCCAGTAACTCAGATTCAGACATGGATATAGGGACTGTGTCAGAGAAAGAGAGAGAGAGAGAGAGGAGAGAGAGAGAGAGAGAGAGAGAGAGAGAGAGAGAAGCTAAGGTTCCTTGTCTGTCAAAACAGACTACAGTAAGGATTTCACAACATCAAAGGGAGACAGCCAAAGGTAAAACACCCTAAAATATTTAGAATCTGGCTCTTGCCTTGAACTTGCTGGAGATTCTGAAAAGGTTGCAGATCGATATTTTAACTTATCAAATATTTGTTACCTTTTTGAATTTAAAATTAAGCAATAATGAGCTTTGAATGAAAATGTCGCATGGCAGGACAGCAAGAATATAATCTTTATAGTTATAGACTATGTTGAGAATGGCACGTTTTCTTAAAAGTATACAGGCTTTTTTATTTGATTATATGTAAAAAATGGAGCTGGGAGTGAGAGCGAGCAGGTATTCTGGAGTTGATCGGCCTATTAAAGCTCCCTACGTAAACAATTATCTTAGGTAAACAATGGCGCGCTCATTTCTGGACTGAGGTGAATAGCTGTTGTGGGTTCAACAATATTTGGAGGCAGGTCTTGAAGTTGATTATAGACGCACTGTTAGTCCAAGAGAAGATAAGAGGCTCTGGTCCTAAATTTGAAATTGCTGCTGACCATATGTTTATATGTGACTTTTCTGTGTCTAAAGCAGCATGCACCTGTGGTTAAATAGCAAAGTAAAAGTTTATTAGCCACAAAATATTGCAATTATTAGAAATAAAAGTAAATATATATATATATATATATATATATATATATATATATATATATATATATGTGTGTGTGTGTGTGTGTGTGTGTGTGTGTATGTGTGTGTGTGTGTGTGTATGTATAATGCAAAATATAACGTACTCGCAAACTTGGGAACATTTTGCTGTAATTATTGGATTAGTGGACAGTAATTAATTGATGATTGGGTGATTAGATCCACATTGAAATTAGAGCCCTAATCTCATCAGACATCTACAATCCCACATTATAAATCAGTGTCCTTTTCGTGTGAGGTACCAATGCAGTTAAAAATTACACACACGCGCACACACACACACACACACACACACACACACACACACACACACATATATATATATATATATATATATATATATATATATATATATATATATATATATACACACACATATAGAGAGAGAGCTGTTGTTTGTCTAACTAGAATATATGGCACCAAATTCCTCGGACAAGTGATCTTCCATGATATTCAAACCAATTTTGCCCCAACTATTGCTTATATGTATATTATATATATTATATATATATATATATATATATATATATATATATATATATATATATATATGTATAATTGTAAAAAAAAAATTATTATTCAATTTTCCAAATTTATATACATATATATATATATATATATATATATATATATATATATATATTATATATATATGTGTGTGTGTGTGTCTGTTTGTCTGTGTCTTTCTGCCTATCATAATATTGTCATTATCCCATCCATTGAAGCCAGCTCTCTCTCTCTCTCTCTGAAGAGATTAATTTTTCTCCGTCTCACTTCCATCACCATATAGTCCCTTCTCTCTCTAGATTATGAGGTAATGGCTTCCCAATCTTTCCCTTTGACATTGCTATTCTATGCCAATGACCTATTCAATTTATTTACCTTCGCTCATTGATGGTCGTGACAGCGAGGTCATCATATTATAATGGTCTCGAGTGTGAGACGGTTACGATGCTCGTTTCTTGCGTTCGTAATTTCGTAATAATGACTTTTTCATTATTTTACGCGAAAATATGTATGGATAGTAAGAACCTGGTTAAGTCCATAGATGTGACTGTGAATCATTAAATAGAAATAGTTAAATTGGTTATTTAATTTTTACCTCTTGTCTTGTCAAAAAATAGTTAAGCACTTTTTCATTTCATATTAGGTATAACAAATACGTGGGGGTATTTTGGGTAAAATAAACACGCATAATAATGGAAAGACTAGGTACACATTAGACGTTAAATCACGAAGTACATTATAACATCAGATAACAGCCTTCTTCATCCCCTTCGATACTTCAATAATCACGGAACGTGTTAAACACCATGCTTTTTTTCAGATTTGATTTTTGGTTCGGCAAGTCAGAAGCATACCTTGCACGAAATTTTTTCATCTCCGTAATTTTTTTTATCAAAGGCATTCACAGTCAGTCTTTGATATCTAGCTTTCTTGAGTTTTTTTTTTTAATATGCTTTTGGTCTCGTCTTATTACAATCAGTCTTAGTTTCTAGCTTTCATATATATATATATATATATATATAATATATATTATATATATATATATATATATATATATATATATATATATCACATCACCGTGATTCATATAAATCATTCGAGCTACAAATGCCCTTTAATATCTAATTCGCTCTTCCTCGGAATTTGATATATTTTCATATATGTACCGAAGGGGAATTTTTAGTTGATAATAATTTCGTCCCCTCATGGGATCGAACCACCGTCCAATGGACAGGCACGAAATCAGGACCGACATTGACGTTAATGTCGGTCCTGATTTCGTGCCTGTCCATTGGACGGTGGTTCGATCCCATAAGGGGGACGAAATTATTACAACTAAAAATTCCCCTTCGGTACATATATGAAAATATATCAATTCCGAGGTAGAGCGAATCAGATATTAAAGGATATTTGTAGCTCGAATGATATATATATATATATATTATATATATATATATATATATATTATATATATATATATATAATAATTACACAGCTAATCGCAGTTAGTCCTCTTCATATTTCTATTCGAGATAAATCAATAACCGCCCTCAGTTTTCCACGTGAAAATTGTGGTCAAAGTAGATGAGCAACTGATGTAGCAATCAAACAGATGTAAATAAAAGACACTTGAGAAAGAGATCACGATGATGCAGGAAAAGATGTATCTGATCCCCGCTTCAGTATCCCCAACGCTATTCAGCCGAAAGGCGCCTTTAATTGCAGCAATTTAGTGTCAGGGTGATCATTGAAATGCCACTTCAATAACCCGTCCATGACGAGGATTAAACTGCAATCATTACAGGACATGGGATTACTTCGGTCTTGTCTCGTAAAGATGCAGAATTGCGTTTCGTTGATGCCATTTATTGAGTTAATTCATCGTTGTCAGTGCCATCTGTTGAGTTTACTCAAAGTATCAGTGCCATGTACTGAGAGCAAACAGCGATGTTGATGCCATCTATTGCTTGTATTCTGAAACAACTAACTAATATATATATATATATATAAGGTAACGTGCGCCGTGGAGGCTGTACTTTGGGGAATTAGGCTTATATAAATTCTTCTTGTCTTGCTCAATGTTCTTAATCTGGAATTCGTTAAAAGGGTTCTAATTTTGGATGAGAAATTAATTGATATGTTTCTTTGCATTAAGTTTATTCTTCGTTAGGGGTTCTTACAAATGTTTTCCACCTTCTGAGTTACTGGGCTCTTGGACTGATAAAACTTAATTGGCACTTGTTGCAATTACGAGTCTATAGGCACGAGGGAATTTTACTGAGTATTGATTGTCACTTTCACTGTCTTTGATTGATTCGCACACCACACTTTTGCACCTGTTCTTCTTCTGGGGATTCTTCTGTCTTTCTCTCTCTTCTCTGCCTGTTGCTGCGCCACTGGTTCTCCTCGTTCCCCTCTTTGTCGTTATCTTCTCTCGACTTCTCTGTTCCCCTTTTTTCTCTGCTCTCTCCCCTCTTCTCTCTCTGTCTGCCCTTTTTGTTGGGTTGAAATCTCCTTAGCACCGCCTTTGGATTTTTGGATTCTAAAAGACTTCTTGTGTCTGAATGGCTGCTAACTTCATACAAGACCGCCTTCCTGTCAGGTCTTTTACAGTGATTCGTAGGCTTT
The DNA here is from genome assembly GCF_015104395.2 of Macrobrachium nipponense. Taxonomy (NCBI): domain Eukaryota; kingdom Metazoa; phylum Arthropoda; class Malacostraca; order Decapoda; family Palaemonidae; genus Macrobrachium; species Macrobrachium nipponense. Next base: position 16,009,204 of record NC_087212.1, read on the forward strand.
GAATTTGTATACGCCTCCTTCTTAATGTCCTGGCTTCTTGGGGGTGTATCCCTTGGTAACCTCATAGGTCATTCGTTGATACTCCTTTTGGGCTGTCTTATGACCAACACTCATGGCTTTTGATTCGTCGATACTAGAGGCCTACCTTTGGAAGGGTGGAGCTTTTAAGAATTTGGTACGTCCCTCTTTCTAACAACGGGTCATAGAATTCCTTTTTAACGTATGCCAGATGGCTCTCTCTGACCTGTTCACGAAGGGAACGCCGATTAGTCATAGGCGCTAATGAGAGTAGTTTCCAATTTCTCGAAGATGCCTGGGCGATATCCCTCGTCGGCTATAATCTCTTGTTGGTCACTAATCGCTGGTACGGACAGAGGTATTTTGGGGGAGATGGAAACCAGATGTCTGATGGCTAAAAGCCTAATGTTTTGAGTAACGAAATCCCTTCGCTAAGAAAAATCATTATCTTATTCCCTTTTCTCCTTTCTTCCTTATTATCCATTTCGTGCCTTTTTCTGAGGTATTATTAAGTTATTGCCTTTGGAATAACGGCACTGTGCCACACTATTACAAATATTTCTCGACCAAATCGTACACGTCAAGACCTTTGCGGCATCAGAAAGGTGTGAGCTCTAAAGTCAACTGGTTTGACAAATTTTCAATACCGTAAAATTCTAGAATGTCGAATTCTGTTCTAAAGTTCCTCATTCAATTCGCTCAACTCTTGGTGTGAATATTTATTCCCCTTGATTTCATATATAATAATAAATAAGAGACAAATTGAGGATGATTGATCCTCTTTTCCCAGCACCAGAAGCTAACCTTTTGGAAATAAAAAACCTCAAGAGAAATGCTCTCTTTGCCATCTCCTTGTCCGACCGATTGTTGTGGTTTCAACTAGGTTTGTAATTGCGAAGGTTCAAACAGTTCGATGCATTTATTTCATGGTCTTTTATTAGTAGAGGAAAAGACCCCATATAGACTACCACTTTTCTAGCCCCGCCCCCCGCCCCCCGCCCCCCAAGGGGCGTGGCTACCCCCTCCCCCCTCCTGATTGGCTCATGTACGTACGTGAGGCCTAAAAAGGGGCGGGCAACCCCCAAAACCCCCAAAAGGGGCGTGGCCACCCGACCCCATATAGACTCCACTTTGTGTGGGGGGTGGCCACCCTGACCCCATATAGACTCCGCTATTCTGGGGGGCGTGGCCACCCCTGACCCCAAATTGACTCCATTTGTATTATAAGCTCATGTACGTACATGAGCTCATAATTGACTCCATATGTATGATAAGTTCATGTACGTACATGAGCTCCATAATTGACTCCATTTGTCTTACAAGCTCATGTACGTCAAGAGCTATATTAGGGGGGGGGGTTTAGCTCCCCATATAGGGGGCGTGGCCTCCCTCAACCCCATACGACTCACAATTTTCTAACCCCTAGTGAAAACGTCACATAACTCAACTATAAGGGAATAAAACCATCCTTTCAACCCTTCCACTATTCTGGGGGGCGTACGGCCACCCCTGACCCCAAATTGACTCCAGTTTGTCTTACAAGCTTCATGTACGTACATGGGCTCATATTAGGGGGCGTTGGCCCTCCCCTCCCTTAACCCCAATCGACTCCACTTTTCTACCCCTGTGACGTCACATAACTATAAGGGAATAAAACCATCCTTTCAACCCTCCACTATTCTCGGGGGGGCGTGGCCACCCCTGACCCCAACATAATTGACTCCATTTGTCTAAACAAGCTCATGTACGTACATGAGCTCATATTAGGGGGGCGGGGGGGTGGGCCTCCCTAACCCCAAATCGACTCCACCTTTTCCTACCCCCTGTGACGTCACGTAACTCCTTAAGGGAATAAACCATTCTTTTTCAACCCCTGACCCCAAATTGAACTCCACCTTTCCTACCCCCCTGTGACGTCACGTACTCTCCGGGAATAAAAACCGACATTTTCAAGCCCTCACCCCAAATTGACTCCACCTTTTCCTACCCCCTGTGACGTCACGTAACTCTCCCCGGGAATAAAAACAACATTTCAACCCCTCACCCCAAATTGACTCCACTATTCTACCCTGTGACGTCACGTAACTCTCTGGGAATAAAACCATTCTTTCAACCCCGGCCTGACCCCAAATTGACTCCACCTTTCCTACCCCCTGTGACGTCACGTAACTCTACGGGAATAAAAACCAACATTTCAACACCTCACCCAAATTGACTCCACTATTTCTACCACTGTGACGTCACGTAACTCTCTGGGAATAAAAAACCATTCTTTCAACCCCCGGACCCCAAATTGACTCCACCTTTCCTACCCCCTGTGACGTCACGTAACTCTCGGGAATAAAAACCAACATTTCAACCCCCTCACCCCAAATGACTCCACTATTCTACCCCTGTGAGGTCACATAACTCTCTGGGAATAAAACCATTCTTTCAACCCCGACCCCAAATTGACTCCATCTTTCCTACCCCCTGTGACGTCACGTAACTCTACGGGAATAAAAACCAACTTTTTCAACCCCCACCCAAATTGACTCCCTATTCTACCCCTGTGAGGTCACTAACTCTCTGGGAATAAAACCATTTCTTTCAAACCCCTGACCCCAAATGGAACTCCATCTTTCCTACCCCCCACCTCCCTGTGACGTCACGTAACTCTACGGGAATAAAAACCAACTTTTCAACCCCCACCCCAATTGACTCCACTTTTCTACCCCTGTGATGTCACGTAACTCTACGGGAAATAACTTGACCCCACCCCGACCCCAAATTAGACTCAGTTCACTGTTTTTTGCGGACTCATGTCCCCCTTTAATTGTTTTCAAAGTAACCGGGACGTTTACCTCATCCTCCTCCTATAAAATCTCTAAATTTATATATGCACATTGCACGAATATACTCTCCCCTCCCTCCCTCCTCCCTCCCTCTCCCTCTCTCTCTCAGCCGTTACATTTTGTTTTTTTTATATATATATACAGCTGCTTAGAATTTTCAGGAGTATCATGATAGGATATTTGGCGACTGACTTCATCCACATGTGATATCTCCCCCAATACCATATCAGAGTCAAATGTTATCTGAGATGAATCACGCACACACACCACACATATGAAGAACGAGACCTTTATCGCCATTATTTGCCCAGCTGACTTCACCTAACGTGAAATTTATTTTTCATAGAATTTGAGTCATAATCTAGTGGCGAACACAAGGACAAAGGTACACATTTCAAATTTTGTTTATTTATTATACCGAGTTTGAAAAGAGGTTGAAAAATCAAATTACAGACGGAATTGTTATTTTATATTTATAACCAATCCTAAATACGGAGGGGAATGAATTAATATTCCATACAAATACGTACATTAGAAAAAAACTGTACTCAAACACGAACGCGAATAATATGCGCATTATCGCTTTTTCAAAAACAATACTTCAACGAAACATACTACGGCTACTATATATTTTCTAACCTGTTCCTTCACATCACAGCCCTTAGTATATACCACAAAACATCTCTCAGCACTTTCCCGACCGTGTATCGAAGACGACGACGTTTCATCTAACACCTCAAAGCTTTTAAATTTAGCTAACAAGTTTTTCATATATAAATCTTCCACACACCTTTCCTCCAACAGGGATAAATTCTTTTTCATTATAGCCACGCAGCATATTTTACCAATTTTTGCTCATTTCATCACTGAATGTAGCTAACACAGGTAAATATTGATTCAACCAAGTCGTATTAACCAGTCCGCTCTGACCGATGCCAGCGGGAATGATAACATATTTGACATAGTCATACGATGATTTAAATAATTCTTCCTTCAATTTCTTGACCGAAGAAAAAAAAGTGATTGAACCTCATCTGTTGGTATCTCTGCCCAAAACGATCGGCGTGATCTTCATCTTGGAATAAGCCACACTCTTTTGCGCGTATTCATTATCTTCAATGGGGGCACCAATACCGTATTGTGTTAATAAGGTAGCTATGGTGGGTAGATCAACTTCTTCGTCGCATTCCCAAGATGTGATATTTTCAGGTCTTTTCACAAATGGCGGACCCTTCAATACCCCTACACGAAGACAGGCATATGATGCACCAGTGCGAGAATATCGAAAACCTGCCAATTCGGCATATGGATAAGCTCGAATGACGTCCGCCACAACACCGTAATTCTGCATGTCACACAGTTAGTGGCCATACTAAACACATATTCCTCTTCCTGAACTTATTTTCGGACAAGTTCCCGAAAACTAACTTGCAAGAGGAGGCTGATGAAGCCATGGCGAGAGTTCACGTCTTGATGTGACAATCCTTCAAGAGATAATGAACTACGAAAGCCCCGCTACCCAAGACCCCTTTATCACAATCACTGATTACAAACCTGTTGTGACGAAGCATCAAGCCTCTCCCAGCAATGATTCAGACTAACATGAATAAACAAGTCTTATCATTCCCTCACGCCAAAGGTCATCCACACATGACTCATTTTATCAAAATCAGTATCACTCCAGTCATGTTTCTCGCAGACACGAATAAACAACCCTTATCATTTCCTCACGACAAAGGCCGTCCACACACACACACACACACACACACACACACACACACATATGACTCATATATAAAACTTCCACACATCTTTCCTCCAATGGGGATAAATTCTATCGCTACAAGGCGTGAACTTCATCTTTGGAATACAATACTTCATCGAAACACCATATGTCACACCTGATTATTACTTCCCAACTGAACACCATAAATACAACCGACAAGGGAAAATTGATGTTATTCCTTACCCAAAGTGTATAGAGTAAGTGCAACACACCGACCCTCCGTCCCTACAAGTATTTCTCTTGACCGAAACGTCATTTCCCTCCGTCACTATTCAGTAAGTAGCATATAAAACACTTTCCATTTACTTGAACATATAGTATAGTAAATATTAAAAAACAGCAATAAGATTCATCTGTATATGGAATAGGTATTTCTTATAAAATAATGTACCCGTTGAAAGAAGCGGAATATATAAAACAGTCATTATTCCTCCCTTTCAGATATGTGAAATAACTCTAGTAGTGAACTGTCAGCCGACGAAGTAGCCACTCAAGTCAGACACCATTACTATTATGGCGTTGGAGCCCCAAACTCATTTATTAGGAAGGTGAAAACGGGTCATGACCATGAAGCAGGAGAAGAAGAAGAAGTAGCAGGAGATGCAACAACTACCACTGGCAGCCCACAACAGTGCAACCCCCGACCAACTTCGCCACCACCACTACTGAAGGAAACGAGCAACCGGTGAAGGTATGTAAAAACCGATGTGTTATATATTTATTTAATAATAGTTCCGGATTCCATAGAAACACGCACTCTTTTTCTCCGTTTCCCTGTTTTTCCGTTCAAATGCATTATGGGCATAGTAAAAAACACCTATATAATTATTCATAAGGATTTATTGACCACATAAAGAGTTTACAAATTCAATACACTAATCGCTGTCAGACGTCTCAGCACGCATCCCAATATAAATTCCACGTGTATCCTTATTTTAACCTGAATATGCTGAAAAACGTTAAGAGGAAACGACTAAGACGTCTTAGCAGTTTAACACCGACGTTCATGGGCGAATGATTCTCACAGCTCATCCTGAAATAAGTAAAAAAGTTATGTGATTGAAGGTGTATGATAACATATATAGAATATATCCTTAATAGAATGTAAATGGAGTAATATACAAAGAAAAATATGCATTTACCTTAGTTGTTCAAGATGCGGAGACATTCCTTGTACGTAATAGCACGTTTGACCCCCGACCTCCAATGTGAACATTTAAACTTTTTCAAATATTTAAAATAATATCCCGTTATCCATTTATCATTACCTCCCAAACGAGTGAATGAGAATACATTTTGTATTAAGGATAATACTGCTTTCACACCACGGTGACTCACGCAATGAACAAAAAACTAACGTAAAGACCGCACTTGTACGATTTATCAGGTTGTATTTGTTTTATTAGGCGATAGAGGTTATATTCGGGATGCGCATATATAAATTTAAGAGAAGTCATTCGAATAAACTTTTGGATTTATACCGTAACTATCAAAAAAGAAGATTATATTTCTAGGTGATTTTTCCACGTAAAAACATACCCAATGACCAACAATATTAATATCAGTAGACGAAGATAATGTATTAGATATAAAAACTAAAGGTTTAATTCTATTTTCTGGCAATGTCAATAATCCTACTTCATCCGAAGCGAACACACCTATATAGAATATATCCTTAATAGAATGTAAATGGAGTAAGTATAAAATCAAAGAAAAATATGCATTTACCTTAGTTGTTCAAGATGCGGAGACATTCCTTGTACGTAATAGCACGTTGACCCCCGACCTCCAATGTGAACATTTAAACTTTTTCAAATATTTAAAATAATATCCCGTTATCCATTTATCATTACCTCCCAAACGAGTGAATGAGAATACATTTTGTATTAAGGATAATACTGCTTTCACACCACGGTGACTCACGCAATGAACAAAAAAACTAACGTAAAGACCGCACTTGTACGATTTATCAGGTTGTATTTGTTTTATTAGGCGATAGAGGTTATATTCGGGATGCGCATATATAAATTAGAGAAGTCATTCGAATAAACTTTTGGATTTATACCGTAACTATCAAAAAAGAAGATTATATTTCTAGGTGATTTTTCCACGTAAAAACATACCCAATGACCAACAATATTAATATCAGTAGACGAAGATAATGTATTAGATATAAAAACTAAAGGTTTAATTCTATTTTCTGGCAATGTCAATAATCCTACTTCATCCGAAGCGAACACACCTATATAGAATATATCCTTAATAGAATGTAAATGGAGTAATATAAAAATCAAAGAAAAATATGCATTTACCTTAGTTGTTCAAGATGCGGAGACATTCCTTGTACGTAATAGCACGTTTGACCCCCGACCTCCAATGTGAACATTTAAACTTTTTCAAATATTTAAAATAATATCCCGTTATCCATTTATCATTACCTCCCAAACGAGTGAATGAGAATACATTTTGTATTAAGATAATACTGCTTTCACACCACGGTGACTCACGCAATGAACAAAAAAACTAACGTAAAGACCCGCACTTGTACGATTTATCAGGTTGTATTTGTTTTATTAGGCGATAGAGGTTTATATTCGGGATGCGCATATATAATTAAGAGAAGTCATTCGAATAAACTTTTGGATTTATACCGTAACTATCAAAAAAGAAGATTATATTTCTAGGTGATTTTTCCACGTAAAAAACATACCCAATGACCAACAATATTAATATCAGTAGACGAAGATAATGTATTAGATATAAAAACTAAAGGTTTAATTCTACTTTCTGGCAATGTCAATAATCCTACTTCATCCGAAGCGAACACACCTAAATATTTAACCCGGTCACCGAGTGAACCTTTTAAACTTATTTCAATTTCTTTTGTATCCATTCCATTTAACCCCTAACATCACACTGAATAACCCTATCCGCATCCACCGTTAAAATACCCTTGGTATCACCAAAAAAAGTAAAATATGCAAGGGCTAGGCGTAGCCGTACCCAGCCTGATCGATATTCGCAGGTTTTGCCGAAATTTCCACTGGCATGGAATCTTCAACATCTTCCACCCACAAAATTAAAGCAGTAAATAGCTCTACCATTTTTAAAACTATCATAAGTGATCAGATTATCACCGCCACCCCCTATACTTTTCTGCGTCTCGTGATATAATTGCATGATGGTATTAGGGAAACTACATTTGAATATTATATACCGTATTCCCATTAACGGTAATATGTATATTATTTAAATCGAAAGATTGAAAATATAGACTATTGGTCGCGTAATCACCTGAAAATGTTTCCATATCAATCATGGCCATGTGATTTTTTCAGGTATACAACTGTTAAAAGGCTGATCAATTAAATCGAATTTTCATTTTGCCCAATAACGTATGTCTTGTATAAAAGTCTTATCAAATATATATTGTATAGGATTAACTGCTATCGCTTCATTTAAAGCCGACATTGCGTTATAATGTGGGTAACTCTATCGATCCATAATTTAGCCTTTTTCTATATTCAGCACATTTAAATGTCCGTCTGTGTGGGCGCCCATAACCCAGTTATTATTCGCTAATTCGAGTCTAAGTCTCAAATCAACCGAATCCAGTAATACATGTCTATAGTCGCTATATCCAAAAGAAGTGGAAAATATGTATGCACGCCTCTCGTTTTAATGTCACCCACCCCTAACTTTCGTCTCCCACTGCTGGTTTGACCGAAGGTATTGGCAGTAAATTGCCGAGTTACCCGTGTGTTACATGATAGTCATCGTATAAAAATCCTGCCCGGCCGGTGGTAGGTAATGCAGAGGGTTTTGGTTTATCATTTTCAACATATTGATATATGATTGATAGTTAATACCGGACAGGATTCCACCAACTTTTCATTCAAGAAAACGGAAGCGGATTTAAATAATGTATACTAATACCATTAACGACAGACACATGGACATCATCCGCTAATTGCGTGTGTCCCTATCTATTGTGATATATAATTCTAAAGCTATACTTGACAAATCTAAGAAAGAACTGCCACCCATTAACGCGAAATTATATATTTATCAGATAGAACTTGATTTATGGAAATATTACAAGGTGTAAAATCCAGTCTTTCCTTGAATTAATTGAAGTTTCAATAATTCTCCGTCTATTAACATTCAGGAACAATTCTGATTACCCGCAATATACGATGAAACAGGAACTTGATTACCAGTTCCGGTATGTTAGGAACTACGCTAGCCATGTTTTTGTGTTTATAATTTTAGATGAAGGGTATAAGAACGAGTGCGTACCCGCCGAATGTCAATTGATGAATGAGTTACAAAAGATCGTACACGTCCTTATTATATTTACTCCTAGATTTAACTCGTGTGCCCTTCCTTTCTTCCTCCGTTTTTTCTTTCCTCCCACACTCGACCGTCTAACTAATCGTTTCACTGTTTTTCTTCCGTCTCGTCTTCCTTTCCTTCCAGTACCGCTTAAAATTCGTTGTCCAGTAGTTTTGAGGGCCCTTATACCATTTCGTTTTATGGATTCTTTTAAAGGTAAACCGCTGTTTACCATATCAGATAACACAGATCTACCGAATTCATTAACTGAAGGTTTCGCGGCATTAAATAGAAAAGGAAGCACTTTTCCCGTGCAACGCCACTTATGGCCGAAAAAAACCGCTTCCCCTTCTGCGGCCGGGATAGAAAACAGAAATATCCTCAAATCCCGCTCCTCTCCTTAATAAAGGGTCTGATAAAAATAGTGTTTTTTTTAAATTCCGCCTCTGAAGGAGGAGCGAATAACACTCTCATTTTACTGTTATACTATTCCCAAACAATTTAAGTGGAACTTGATTCGCAAGTTCTAGTTCACTCGAGGGTGGTTACGATCACGAATAAGGAATGCCAAGGGTGAACATCGAATTATATACGCACTATTCATCTAATTTTCCTCTAGGTTTTATACGGAGCAGGCAAGTACACTCGAGTCTTTAGTGAAATGTAAAAGGTGACCATTTTGATCCGTGATAAGAATAGAAATCTGATCCAAGATGTTCGTGTTCAACAATTTGTAGACTGTATTATGTATTCCTTTTCCTCTACCACTTGCTAAAGTAAAACAGTCCAATATATTTACTAGTCTCCCGCCAAAAACAAAAATCGTCGGTTGAACTATATCCGTATACACATATATATAATCTACCCCACAATTATCAGGTAGAGAATCAAGGGAAATGTGTTCATTCAGTTCACGCCCGCCATATATTTCATAACCGGTATTAATATGAAAAACCTAATAATTTCGCGGCTTTTCCGCTAAATTTGACGTATATACTTTTAACGTCCCCCGTTCTCAATTTCTCTCTCTTGATACGTGGTATAGTAATTCTCCTTAAATCTTCATCCCAATGAAATATACCGTTACTATTAAAATAATTTATGAAATTATCACCGTAATAAACTTTCAAATAATCATACACGTCCTTATTAAGAGCTCTCACGAGTCTCTTCATATCCCCCGCTAACATTGCTATTCTCGGTCTATACAAATATGTATGCCTATCACGTTTATGACGCTCTGTAATAATTCGAGAGTGAATAAATCATCTTTGGATAATATAGCGTAATAACTCCCGGGAACATGATCGAAGCTAAACCTACTTCATATTCAACCCCATTAGGTAATAATATAGGTGTAGGTAATCTATTGCAAATTTCGAAGGTGTATTTTTGGTATACGTTTCTAAAACAGCCGAGACTGCTCAAATATATGGGTGTGTTCACCAGCCATGTCGATTAAATACTATGACGGGTATATGTCACGTATGGTATTTATAAGAAATGTTCGATAGCGTTTTATCTAGGTCTTATATGCAGACTGCACGATAGAACCCATTTTTCAGTAAACATTATTTCTTCACCGTTCTGATCCGAGACATCGATAGTAATGTAATCCAATACATCAATGGTATTTAAAGGTTTATAAATGGCATTATGCGGACCTTTACCACATGCACATCCTAACGTGAAGCAGTCTAAGAGATTAAACCATTTTATCACCCAAGATGGTAGGTTTTGAACGATACCCGAATACAGGTAAACGTATTCAACGCCTTGCTGGAATATATTTCTACCGTGATGAGGTCTCAACGCAACCCGAACTGTATATTAAATACCTGACTTTTTCATTGAAACCAAACATATTAGCTGCTTTAGCACTGAGTTTAATCGTAATGGAATCAATCATATCACTTTGGCCGCTCCTGCATCGATATGTGGAATGCTCATTCTCTTCGTGTCATCATTCCATGAGAATAACCGGTCCCTGCGGATAGCTCCGCGAATATGCTCACCGTAAAATTCAGATAATTGTTCAATAATTTGCGTATTAAACGCTCTAGTCATGACATTCATATCACCACCCAACAAACCCGAAATGGACTTATAAATATACGTATAAACGCGTTTCCCATGGGACTCGTTATAGATCGCGTTAAATTGAATAGTAAAATCAACGTCTCCTGGTTTAATAGCGTAATATAATCCGGGAGAATGACTCCCACTAGCCCCACTTCATATTCCACTCCTTTCGGTAATGATATATGGGACGGCTAACCTATTGGTAAATTTAACACCCACCCGATTTTCTGGAAATGTACCTATACAGGCATTGCTATTCACGTATATGATGTGATCGCTACACATGTTGAATGTAGACTGTATGACTAACAATGGGCATCGGGTTTATAATATATGTACATAAAAACCTCCACGTTCATGTTATGTCACACCATATTCATAAATTTGTTATCACACAGATTGTCACGTCATTAAAGAAAATGTCCAAGCCTCTAACCGCCATGATGAATCATCCTCACCACCCTCCGATCCAGGTAAAATATTATTATTATTATTATTATTATTATTATTATTATTATTATTATTATTATTATTATTATTATTATTATTATTGTTGTGGTTTTGGCAGTTATTATTATTATTATTATTATTATTATTATTATTATTATTATTATTATTATTATTATTATCATTATTATTATTATTATTATTGCGGTTTTGGCAGTTGTTATTATTATTATTATTATTATTATTATTATTATTATTATTATTATTATTATTATTATTATCATACAGTTCACTCCGGTGCTTATTTAAAATGATCTTTACAGATCCCTTCGCTGAAGACTTACCATTAGATGAAGATTTGATGGGGAGTAATAATAATAATGAAGCATCGCGCGTTGGTGGAGGTGTAGGAACCAGAAGGGAATCTTCACTCACGAGGGAAAGAACGGAGGGTAATAAGGTAGTGAGTACCATTCATTATGCGGCTGCAGTAGGGTCACACATTGACGTGGCAATGAAGTTAAGTAGTAGCATAGCCCGATTACGCGAAGAATGTGCCACAGTAACTTCCTTGAAAGAGTATTCGCTCGGCTATGCTATACTTGTGCGTTATTATCACCAGCGTGAGGATGCTAGGCGACATGAATGAAAAAAGTGCTTTTATGTATGTACTCCACCCACCCTCACTACGATTGACTCGATCTATGACTCCCTGGAGGAGGCTATTGAGTTTATAGCTAATAACTTGGAAGAGAGACTCAACCGTACTGAGGGTTCGGGTTGGTGTATGACCTCGCTGGATAGGGTTGAACTTCATATCACGCGGCGTGAGTTAGTGAATATTAATAACTTCAAGGTGTATCCCAAGGGAGTCCGCGGTAGTGATCAGGTTATCAATATTCAGTCCGGGTACAACTGTGTCGTTACAGCGTTAGAAGCGTACGTTGTACTCCGGGATAACCCTCCCACACGTATTAACAACCTCCCTCGTGTCTTAATGAGGAGGATGGGGAGGGGACAATTTAATATCAAACACTCGCCAGATATGCCGTTGACCCATGACTCTTTCAAAACATTAGAAAAGGGGAATAACCTCAACATATATCTGTATAAATTATGTGAATTAGTCATGGGGAAACAGCGGAAAAAACATGGACGGTACATCTGGCGAGGAAAGGTGGTAACCCCCAAAGCCCATCATTTGGTCACGTTGTTATTAATCACTGACGACCACGTCGCGTTGATTAAGGATATGTTGGCATTCGTGAAGAAGTTCCGACATGGATTCAAGCAGGGGCGGGGGATTGAGCACGCGGGTTTGACTTTGTTTAATAGTCCCACCATCCGTGAGGCACACACACAGGCCTGTACTGCTCGAACCACTGTCGAATACCCAGAACCCGGCCAATTTAAACAGTTTACTAAAGTTAAAGCTCTGCTGCCAATCTGCACATGGCTTTCCTGGATTTTGAGCGTATAATATTCAACCGAGACCGGAGAAGACGATCCAAGAATAGTATCTCGGCAGAAAGCTTTCGCTTACTGCTACGTGATCGTTGACGGTAGAACGGGGGAATATTGTACCCATAGACTAAGTCACGGAGAGAAATGCGTTGATGATTGTTTGCAGAACCACATGAACCGGGACTGGGCGTTATTGCGTGAACGAATGCGTGCGTATCCTTTACATATGACTCCTGAATCCACCCATAAGTTTTGAAGCGAGCACTCATTGCGAAGGATGTAACGTCGAATTCAAGGCTGGAGTCACGAAAATGCGACATCACGCTCATTTTGTGGCACGGGACAACTTTGTGTGTGCACTGTGTCAACAGTGTAATTTGAATATGCAATTTAAGGAGCCAACTTTAACAGTGTTCGTACACAATTTGTCATATGACATCGCCCTGGTCTTGAAAGAGGCGGGGGCTCAGCATGATTTTGAAATTCTGAAACGCGAGGGTAGTAAATTTTACTCGGCCAGATCGGGCAATCTGAGATTCGTGGATAGCAACAACGTGATTATGGGGGACCCTTTCTAGTCTCGCCTCGAGTCATATCAAACAGAAAGCTTCCTCGAAATCGCACGTCAGTTGTTAATCCAGTATTCTCGGGATTGTCTCGATTTAGTTTTTGGGTACGGGGTAAACAGTAACCTACCCTTATGATTAGTGACGGGTTTCAATATCCTGCGAAAGCCCGGCATCCCTTCTCGAGAGTGTTTCGATTCGGAACTTACGGGAGAAACCCTTTCCAGCGGGGGCCTATGCACACGTGGTCAAAGGTTTGGAACGCCCGCTAATTGCACCAATCTTCTAGATTACACCATTTTGTATTTTGTTAATGGATGTGGGATTATTAGCCGACGTTTAATATTAGCTTGGAGGAAGGCTGCCATGGCGCAATTCGGACTAGACCCCCGCCCCCGTTACCTGACTTCTACCTCTCTGCTCACTCGATGCTTTCCTATATTCCTCTAAAATTCGCTCCCCTCATTTCGAATGGTGAAAACTCTATCAATTAATTTGTAAAACATCCGCGGCGGTTTTTGTAGTCTAGTTCGAAGGCAATGCGTAGCTAATAATCCAGAGTTAAATCCCAGTTTTAGGGTGGGTGATCCTCAATCGTATATATTATACGTTGATTTCACCAGTTTGTATCCCACAGTTATGAGTAAATACAAAATGCCCTTGGATGAAATAACTGAAACTTTCCCCTGTCGAATTAGAAAGTTTTGTCGCTAGCGATATTACCGCCATTGATTCACAGGGTGAATGACGGTTATTTCATACTGCTCGATACCAAACCAGTTAGACGGGATGCTGCTCTACAAACGGATATCTCCCTCTCGCCATTCATCACATGAATGTGACTCACCAGGATCTATCGCCCTATAGTAAAAAACCTGATGAATAAGTTCAAGGTGAAGCTACCCAAGAAAAATGTCAAGTGACGGGTACGCATTACCCATGCGTAATCACTTGATCTGTCCCTTATTACAAACGTTGATAAGGCTCGGTCTCGAAGTTGATGTAATAAGGAAAGTGGTACAAATTCAAACAGGATTTTTATTTGAGGAATATATTCTGGAGAATGCCGAAAGGCGTGCTAAAGAGACCGATCCGGACAAGAGGAACACAATCAAAATCATAATGAACGGTCTTTTCGGTGTCACTATTAAAAATTCATTGAATTATTCTACCCGAACTGTCGTCACCACCGGTGAAGCCTCTCTTCTCAGGAATGTGTCCAAACACACGTACAAGTCTTTGGAAAAACTGGGTAACGACAGGTACATTGTAAACCATTGCAAAGAGTCTGTTATGGCTGAATCCCCGATTTATATCGGTTTCAGTATACTAGACATGGCGAAGGATATGATGTATCGGTTCTATACGACGTTCTTCGAAAGCAGTATGGACACCGAGTTCAGCTCCTGTATACCGACACTGACAGCTTGATCTGACTCCCTGGTGACTGATAACCTCAATCGGGGCTGGAACTGAAGGGTGCGCTCAAAACCCTACCATGGATTTGAGTAATTTCCCCTTCCCCCAAAACTCACGAATTGTATGATGAGTCACGTAAGGGGGAACTCGGGTTAGTGAAGGTTGAAACGGGGGCTGAACTCATGAGGGAATTCATCGCGTTAAACCTAAAGTTATTCGTATCTGACGGAAACTAGTCGTAGTAACACCTTGAAAGGTGTACAAAGGTGCCGGCAAAAGACCATTCCACATGACCAGTATCGAGCTGTAATCGAAAAGAATGAGATTTCTTTATACTCGTGTGCACAATTTGCAAAGAGTAGGAGGCATGATGTGTCATACGAGCCAGCGAAAGGTATCTCTCTGTCCTTTAGAGGACAAGAGTATTATGTGCACCTTATAAATCGTTGGCGTATGGACATCCAGACATTGGGGTGGAGGAGGGTATAGCGGAGGAGGAGGAGGAGGAGGAGGAGGAGGAGCTAGAGAGGGTAGTGGTGGCGCCGGTAGTAGCGGCAATCTCTCCTCTCCAATTTTAAAATATTTCCCGCTCCTTATTCACCTCGAGAATTCCTACTCCTCCTATTCCTCCGACCCTACATCCATCACATCATTTCCCACGGGTGAAAGGATGTTCAAAACGTCGAAGAGAGAATAGTAAAATATACAATGTTAATTCCTCTCTCTCTTCGACGTCTTTGACTTCTCGACGGGAAATGGTTCCACCCTCTCCTCCAGTTAAACGGGTCGTATCACACCTTGACCGGGTGTCATAGTTTAATATTTTACTATATATATATATATTTTATCTTATATTCATATAATTTTAATATATTATATTGTATATAATGTATTTTATTTTATAATCATATACACAGTTAGTTTTTTATATTTTGAATTATTATATTGTATTTTTTATTATACTTCGCATTTTTACTGTACGTTCTATTTTTATATTGTAGGAAAAACCTGTATGATTTCATTATTAGAAATTAAACAAATATTATTGCCGTCAACTTCCATTCACCCTAATTATTATTAAGGCTTGTATATAAAAAGGAGCGCGTAAAGTACACACCTATAGTCTTAAACGCGCTAACATCATGGCCAGCGACAGGTCCTTCCCTGGGCAGTTGTTAGACCTGTTCGCTAATCCCGCTCGTATTATCATCGCGGGGTTTAGTAACAGTGGCAAGTCC
Source organism: Macrobrachium nipponense (assembly GCF_015104395.2). Taxonomy (NCBI): domain Eukaryota; kingdom Metazoa; phylum Arthropoda; class Malacostraca; order Decapoda; family Palaemonidae; genus Macrobrachium; species Macrobrachium nipponense. The sequence goes on from NC_087212.1 coordinate 16,025,393, forward strand.
GTCCTATGTCAAAAAATCATTGAACTCTATGAAACGCGTTTCCAATACTTTTATATTGCGGGGTATCTGAACACCCCATCGAAACGCATCCCTCAATAGGTCCCAAATTTAAATATCCAAAGAAATTTTAAATCCCTTTGATTATGCTGAAAAGGGGGAGACGGAGGTTAATAAAAGGTCTATTATTCATACCGATGATTGCTTCCCCTCGATGGCGTTGATAATAAATTTGTGACTAACGCCTTCACAGCGGGGAACGTCATTCATCTAGTTTCAGGTTCATATTCATAACGACAGAATACGTTTTCAGTTCGGGAAAAGTTTTTTTTTTTAGTAGAAGTATAAGCTTGAATTGCTCACATTATATTCTATGAAAAATCGTGATTTTAGTCAAATTGAAACTTTAGGTCGGCAGTTATTTGGCCGTCAAAAAGCTTCAGCCTTTTCGGACATATATAAAAAGGCCCTATCACATAACCGCTATGGTTATTTGTTTTCAGTGTACTTCGCTCCACGTCAAACACCTCGAATGTGGTTACAGCTCCGAACTAATATTTCTGGGTGAAACGGAAATGAATTCAAATAGCTTACCAATATGGATAAAGAACGGATAAAACTGCTAAAAACTTTGTACGGAGATTGCACGGGGTGTGTAGTTTCAGCGGGTGGACTCTTTATTCAGAGTAGCGAAAAATCTGAATAGCCAAATTACTCGTGAAATTGTTAAAGAATTCTTACGTGGACAAAAGTCTACACACTGCATAAGTCACTCGAAAAAAAATTCCCCAGAAGAAAAATCATGTCACCTAAACCGAGAGTAATAGCATGACACCGATTTAGCTGATATGTCCAAATTAGCTCGGTATAATGGGTTTTAAAATATTTGCTAGTCTTTATTGACGTGTTTTCCAGATATCTACAAATTGTTCCCTTGAAAAGAAGGATGGTGTTACTATGCGTCGCGCTTTGAAGAAGGTTATCGAATCTACCCAATTTTTGGGAATTTCACGTTTGAATAGCGATGAGGGTAGGGAATATTATAACAAACACGTCAGAGAATATCTAGATAGTAAAAATATAAAATTATATAGCGTTTATTCGAGAGAAATAAAATCCTCTATAGCTGAAAGAGTCATAAGGACTATTAAGGGTCGTATATATAGATATCTCACACATAAGAATACCTTAAAATACATTAAACGTCTTGCGCGACATTGTTCAGAGTTATAATCATACCCCCCATAGAAGTTTGGGTCGCACCCCGCAAGAGGTTCATGCATTAACGGATAGAGATGACATTGAACGTCAATTCTCGAGTATGTATAAAAGGCTGTCTCGTTAATCCTCCCGCCATTTCGCTCTTGAATGTTGGAGACGTTGTACGTATTGCCGATGAGCGTCGCAACGCAATTTTTAGGAGGGGATATCAATTCAAAATACTCTGGAAATTTTTAAAATCCGAAAAAGTGGATACAAGGCAAAATCCGGTCGTATACTTCTTGGAAGATTTAGCGGGTGAAGAAATAAAGGGGCGTATTTTATCGTGAAGAATTAATTCGCACAAATCTACCAGAAACGTATGATATCACTATTCTGGGAAGGAGGAGGAAAGATAATAAAACTTAATATTACGTTCATTGGAAAGGTTATCCGAGTCAATTCAATTCCTGGGTTGATGAATCTCAATTGTACTGGATTATGAACCGTAAGCAACCTTTAATACGTAAAATAAAAACTTTATTTTATTCATCTCTGGTTTATCACCCAGTGAAAGAAGTAAAGTTATTCCCATCTTAAACGGTGGTTTGGTGTCTACTCTCTCGGAAATTTTTAGAAATTTTCTTTGTGGTAATCTAACTCAAGATAAGAAGTTTATTAAACACTTAAGAAATTGTAGACGAGAAATTCATCTGTGTCCTTGAAAACAACGTCCATATCTAAGAAGAAAAATATACTGAAAAGTCGTAAAGGGGGGACTATTCTATCGGTTTTATTGCCTATTGCTGCGAGTTTGGTAGGGAGTCTTTTTAATTGAAAATTAAGGAGTTTTACGTTATCCCTGCCATTACCTATGAGAGGTTAATGAATAGAAAAGAGGTTTGTGATGGTGATATTAATAACCTAGAGGGTACTGGCAAGTTGGATACGGCAGCTGTTAGTAGTAGCGGACACGTCTCCCTTAATATCCAAAAACCACCTATGCCGGCTATATCGCTCACGGGACCTCCTCCTCCTCCTCCTCCCCCTCCTATAGAAAATGTAGGTGCAGTGACTGGAGGGGAGGAGGTGGTAAACGCCCCCATTACATTGAAAACAATTAAAGGGGACATGACTCGCAAAAAGAGCAATCCCGATTTAAACAGGTAATTATTCCAATATTTTTTAAAGAACCCCAAAAGTCATACGTACGGCTTTTGTTAAGCACTTACAAGATTCTAACACGGTTGAATGGAATGAAGAGGAGATTTAACTCATCCGCTCGCAGGTTATAATAATATTTTAGATATAGCTTCGAGAATTTCAAGGGAATAAAAAAACCCACGTTGATAATATTTCGAATTATCGCTACTTCATTTAAATGGCGGGGGTTAAAGATTGGATGTTAAGGAATATAGCCATTAACCCTTAAACGCCGACTGGACGTATTTTACGTCGAGATAAATTGTCTGACGGGTGCCGACTGGACGTATTTTACGTCGACATACAAAAGTTTTTTTTAAAATTCGCGGAAAAATACTTATAGGCCTACCAGCCTAAAAACTTTTGAATCACGCGCCTTGGGGTGGGGAATGCTGGGAGTCCACGGATCAAGGCCTTGTTTTGTTTTGAAGCGTGACCCAGGTGAGCATGCGCGATATCCCTTCTTCTCGCTCCAGCCAGCATCAGTAGCGCACCATCCGAGAGCGATCTTTCGTGAAAAGCGTGTTTTTCTGGACTTGTTCGAGACTTTGAGCATTTGTATTGCTACAAGACATTCCTAGATATGTCTCAACGACGTGTGAACCGTGAAAGGCGCGTTTTACCCGTCGAAGGATTGTGTAAGGCGAGTTTTGGACATGGATGCTGGCGAGGGGCCAAGCACCCAAGCATGACCCCCCGCGCCTCAAGCCGTTCTGTGCGGCCACGTGTGTCTGAAAGTGTTTCGGGGAAAACATCGTATGCCTTTGGTTACCCCTAGGAAGCATGTTGCGTCCTTAGGGGCATTCGTAGGCATTTGGGAGGCCTCCAACCAGGGACATAGACGAATATCTTTCGGAGCTTGATCGGGAAGGGAAACATGTCGCAAGTTCCTCAAGTTTTGATGGCGGATGGTCATCGAGTGATGAAGGACATCCAGTCCCGATGAAAGTGAGGATGATATTTGCCCCCAATGTCCATTCGAGGCTCACATCCCGAAAGTGAGCTCGAATTCAGTGCATACGAGGGGGAATCTGAGGGGGAGGGGGAGGGTGGGGATACGGGCTCAAGTTTTATCGCAGAGGACGATACAGAAAGTGAGGGCCCTAAGTGAGGGTGATGGGCCCCCAAAAAAAACCCCCGGGGGGGGGTACTAGTTGATGCATCGTGCCCGCACCCAGTGCGCTGTGCGCGCGCACGGGCACGGGCACGTAGAAGGTCGGCTCGTCGCGCCAGCCAAGGTGAAGGTCGGTCGTCGGAGAGTGACGAGGGGTGGACGGAGGACCCCACCCCTCCTAACATGCACCCCTTCACGGCAACCCCTGGGATGACCGTACCAGTACCCCTGACTGTTTTGGGATTCATCCAGCTTTTCCTGACGCGGGAGGGTTGCTGGAATACCTGGTACACGAGACGGTGGACTACGCTCGGTACTGCCGGTATGAGCTGAAGACGACCTTGTCGTATTACTGGCGGGGTTGCAACCTCATTGACATGGCACATTTTTTGGGGCTCCACATTTATTTTTGGTTTGACACCTGCTATCGATGTCAGGCAATATTGGAAGAGAAGTTATTTTTTATGTATGCCGAATGTGCCTGGCGTTATGTCCCGTGATAATTTCCTGGCGATGGACAGGCTACTTCAACGCCTTCAACCGAAGGGCCATACCCCGGAATAACAGTGATCGCCTCATTTTAGTGCGTACAGTGTGGAGGTTATATACCGGTGAGCGGTGTAGTAATCTCGTGATTCCTGGAAAGAACCTGTCTTTGGATGAGGGGATGATGCCTTACAAAGGACGTCTTAGTATAAAAGTGTATAACCCCAAGAAGCCAAAGAAATATGGTGTGAAATTCTTTCTCATTACCGAGGCCAACACTGGATACGTTGTGGACTTTTCAGTGTATACCGGGGTATTCTCCACGCTGCGTGACACTGTATTCAACCTTGTGGGACGTTTCCGTAACCAGGGATATCACCTGTTTATGGATAATTATTATAACCTCGGTATCCCTGGCCCAGGAACTGTATGAAAGCGTGTTTCACGTCAGTTGTACCCTTCGGTTCGTTGGGTGCTGGGGCCCCCGAATGTCCTCAAGAGGTTCGCTAGTCATCCGCAACACCTGGCAAGAGGAGAGACAGAGTGGCGGCGGAAGGGCGCTGTCTTCGTCATCTGTTGGAAGGGTGTCCGACTCGTCCCCATGATTACGACGAGTCATGACCCATCCATGAAGAGATCGTACAGCGGAAGAAGACACGTCGACGAGGGCCGAGTTGTGTTTGAGGAGTTTCGTACCGATCGGCCGGCCTACTGTCATTGGGCACTACAACAGGCACATGGGAGGAGTTGATCTCTTTGATCAGCTCATCCAGGTACTATCCCTTCGCCAGGGAGAACCAGAAGGTGGACACAGAAGCTCCTCAAAACAAATACATCCTTCAGTTGGCCCTCCAAAATGCCTACATACTGTACTGTGGGTACCGCGGTGACAATCTTCCCGAGGTTGACCCACGTACAGTTCCTAGAGGTAGCCGGGAATGCCCTCATCAACTTCGATCCCGATGAGTGGCCTTCCATAACTGACCCCCCTGCCCCGAGCTGCAGATCTGCCCCTAGAGGAAAGGGCAGATAGGAGGGCCAACTTCGCTCGACCGGCCGCCGCCCCTGCTGCCGCCGTCCCTGCTGACGACGCCCCTGCTGACGACGACCCTGCTGACGACGCCCCTGCTGACGACGCCCCTGCTGCCGCCGCCCCTGCTGACGACGCCCCTGCTGACGACGCCCCTCTTGCTGCCGGCCCCGCCATCACCGCTTCTCGTCGGGTAGTGGACCCAGCGTGTCGGCTGCAGCCAGGGGAACACATAACTGGAGGCCTTAGAAGGGCGAAGGCAGAAAACGGTGCCGGGTGTGCCATATGAATGGCAGAAGGAGAGACACCCGGTTCTTCTGTCGTCTCTGCAAAGTTGCTCTTTGCAGGATAGGGGTTTGGAGTGTGACCGAAAGTATCACACTAAGGTCATGTATTGGAGCGCGCCCCTAAACCGACAGCGGAGGGCGCACGGGGCCGCCGGGTCCATCAGCAGTAAGGGCGCGCGTCTCCTCCTCCACCTGTACCTCGTCATGTCGAGTGGAAAAAAAATGCAAGACTCTTCAATGGAGGAAGGGAGAAAACAAGAATAGAACGAAGAGTCAGGATTACGAGTGAGTATTCTGCATTTATTTTATATTTAGTTTTTATATTTATTACAATTTTTTATATATCTGAATGTGTGCATGATAAAATAATAATAAGACATTTCATTGTATGCGAAAAGAGAGTGTCACCTGCATTCCTTTTATTTATGTATTGGTACCAGAATCGAAGAATGTAATATATATACGTATAAAAAAAATTATATATATATATATATATAATATAATAGTATATATATATATATATAAATATTTTTTTTCAAATATTTTTTTTTGGGGGGGGTAAAGCAATTACTTACAGTCTAGTAATATTCAATCATTTTCTTCATTTTAAAACATATTGCAAGTCTCTAGAACAATATCTCGATTTATGGTGAATATTTGAAAAAAATATTTTTATTCCGTCCGCGCGCCGATTCTCGGCCGAAAATCTCGGAAACGCGTAGGTCACATTCTCCTAATATTTGTGCCTTTTCATATTACGCTTATTTTTATAGTTTTTATATATGGAAATGTGCGCAAAAACATGCACAATATAACAAAAAATATTGGAAGGTTGTAGCATTTATCATTTTTGAAATATTTGCATAAAATACGATAAGTACGAAAAAAACTACGATCGGTCAACTTTGACTCAACCGAAAAGGTCAAAAAACGCATTTATAACATAAAAATCTTACAGTCTAGTAATATTCAATCATTTATCTTCATTTTAAAACATATTGCAAGTCTCTAGAACAATATCTCGATTTATGGTGAATTTTTGAAAAAAATATTTTTTCCCCTCCGCGCGACGATTTTCGGCCGAAAATCTCGGAAACGCGTAGGTCACATTCTCCTAATATTTGTGCCTTTTCATATTACGCTTATTTTATAGTTATATATGAAATGTGCGCAAAAACATGCACAATATAACAAAAAATATTGGAATGTTGTAGCATTTATCATTTTTGAAATATTTGCATATAAAGTACGATAAGTACGAAAAAAACTACGATCGGTCAACTTTGACTCAACCGAAAAGGTCAAAAAACGCATTTATAACATAAAATCTTACAGTCTAGTAATATTCAATCATATATCTTCATTTTAAAACATATTGCAAGTCTCTAGAACAATATCTCGATTTATGGTGAATTTTTGAAAAAAATATTTTTTTCCCCTCCGCGCGACGATTTTCGCCGAAATCTCGGAAACGCGTAGGTCACATTCTCCTAATATTTGAGCCTTTTCATATTACGCTTTTTTTGTTAAAAGGTTTATATATGGAAATGTGCGCAAAAACATGCACAATATAACAAAAAAATATTGGGAGGTTGTAGCATTTATCATTTTTGAAATATTTGCATATAAAGTACGATAAGTACGAAAAAAAACTACGATCGGTCAAATTTGACTCAACCTAAAAGGTCAAAAAAAACAAAACGCATATATAACATAAAAATCTTACAGTCTCGTAATATTCAATCATTTATCTTCATTTAAAACATATTGCAAGTCTCTAGAAACAATATCTCGATTTATGGTGAATATTTGAAAAAATATTTTGATTCCGTCCGCGCGCCGATTCTCGGCCGAAAATCTCGAAACGCGTAGGTCACATTCTCCTAATATTTGTGCCTTTTCATATTTACGCTTTTTTTTAAAGTTTTATTTATATATGAAAATGTGTGCAAAAACATGCACAATATAACAAAAATTATTGGAAGGTTGTAGCATTTATCATTTTGAAAATATTTGCATATAAAGTACGATAAGTACGAAAAAAACCCCTACGATCGGTCAACTTTGACACAACCGAAAAGGTCAAAAAACGCATTTATACATAAAAATCTTACAGTCTAGTAATATACAATCATTTATCTTCATTTTTAAAACATATTGCAAGTTCTCTAGAACAATATCTCGATTTATGGTGAATTTTTTGAAAAAAATATTTTTTTCCCCTCCGCGCGACGATTTTCGGCCGAAAATCTCGGAAACGCGTAGGTCACATTCTCCTAATATTTGTGCCTTTTATATTACGCTTATTTTATATTTTTATATATGGAAATGTGCGCAAAAAAAACATGCACAATATAACAAAAGATATTGGAAGGTTGTAGCATTTATCATTTTTTGAAAATATTTGCATATAAAGTACGATAAGTACGAAAAAAACACGATCGGTCAACTTTGACTCACCGAAAAGGTCAAAAAAACGCATTTATAACATAAAAATCTTACAGTCTCGTAATATTCAAATCATTTATCTTCATTTTAAAATATATTGCAAGTCTCTAGAAACAATATCTCGATTTTATGGTGAATTTTGAAAAAAAAATATTTTTTACCCTCCGCTCGACGATTTATTTTCGCCGAAAATCTCGGAAAACGCGTAGGTCACATTCTCTAATATTTGTGCCTTTCATATTACGCTTTTTTTAAAGTTTATATATGGAAATGTTTGCGCAAAAAAAACATGCCCAATATAACAAAAAATATTGGAAGGTTGTAGCATTTATCATTTTTGAAATATTCGCATATAAAGTCGATAAGTACGAAAAAAAACTACGATCGGTCAACTTTGACTCAACCGAAAAAGGTCAAAAAACGCATATATAAAACATAAAATCTTACAGTCTCGTATATTTCAATCATTTATCTTCATTTTAAAACATATTGCAAGTCTCTAGAACAATCTCTCGATTTATGGGGTGAATATTTGAAAAAAATATTTTTATTCCGTCCGGCGTGCCGATTCTCGGCCGAAAAAATCTCGAAAAACGCGTTAGGTAACATTCTCCTAATATTTGTGCTTTTTCATATATACGCTTTTTTTTAAAGTTTATATATGGAAATGTGTGCAAAAAATGCACAATATAACAAAAAAATTATTGGAAGGTTTTGATTTTAGCATTTATCATTTTTGAAATATTTGCATATAAAGTACGATAAGTACGAAAAAAACTACGATCGGTCAAACTTTGACCTCAACCCCCCCCGAAAAGGTCAAAAAACGCATTTTATTAAACATAAAATTTCTTACAGTCTAGTAATATTCAATCATTGTTATCTTCATTTTAAAACATATTGCAAGGTCTCTAGAACAATATTCTCGATTTATGGTGAATATTTGAAAAAAATATTTTTATTCCGTCCGCGCGCCGATTCTCGGCCGAAAATCTCGGAAACGCGTAGGTCACATTCTCCTAATATTTGAGCCTTTTCATATTACGCTTTTTTTAAAGTTTTATATATGAAAATGTGCGCAAAAAACATGCACAATATAACAAAAATTATTGGAAGGTTGTAGCATTTCTCATTTTTTTATATTTGCATATAAAAAAAAGTTTTAACAAAAATTCGACATTCGGTCAACTTTAACTCGTTCGAAATGGTAAAAAACTGCATTTGTAAGCTAAAAATCTTACAGTATCGTAATATTCAATCATTTTCCTTCATTTTGAAACAAATTGCAAGTCTCTATAACAATATTTCGATTTATGGTGAATTTTTTAAAAAATTATTTTTTTACATCCGCGCGCTACGAATTCATGCATCATTTTGTGATAATATTTTCTCTGTGTTGCTTTTATCGTTTTACAATGTGTTATATATCAAAATGATTGCAATTTAGTGCACATTACAACGAAAAAAAAGTAACTTGTTACCTCTAACCGTTTGGCGCACAGCGCGATTTGAATACAATTATATATGAAATTTCGTTTTTGCGCTATCATATATCGCATTATTTATATATGATAATGATAATTTTTTTCATTTCTGATGGTTGCATACTAAACTTCAAGCAATGAGAAAAAAGGAGCCAAAATGAACTCTTAATCTTGAAAACTAAGCGCGCTGTGATTTTTTGAAAAAAATATTTTTTCCACTTACGCGCTCACTCTCAAACCCCTCCGGCATACGGGAGTCATTTTTTTATTTACCGCTCCGGCGTTTAAGGGTTAAAAAACAAATCGAAACGTGGCGAAATATGGGGAAAAAGGGAGGAGGAGGAGGAAGAGGAGGAGGAGGAGGGGGTGGGAAGGTGAGGGCGGGACATGCGAAAAACAAGATGGCGAGTGTGTGGGTGGCTTATTAACATTTTAGGAACAATGATATCGGAGCTGTTTAGTCACGTGATACTGATTTTGATAAAATGAGTCATGTGTGGATGACCTTTGGCGTGAGGGAATGATAAGACTTGATGCTTCGTCACAACTGGTTTGTAATCAGTGATTGTGATAGAGAGTTCTCGGGTTGAGGGTCTTTTGGAGCTCATTATCTTTTGAAGGATTGTCACATCAAGACGTGATCTCTCGCCATGGCTTCATCAACCTCCTCGTACAAGTTAGTGAAAAACTTGTTAGCTAAATTTAAAAGCTTTGAGGTGTTAGATGAAACGTCGTCGTCTTCGATACACGGTCGGGAAAGTGCTGGAGAAGATGTTTGTGGTATATACTAAGGGCTGTGATGTGAAGGAACAGGTTAGAAAATATATAGTAGCCGTAGTATGTTTCGTTGAAGTATTGTTTTTGAAAAAGCGAATGCGCATATTATCGCGTTCGTGTTTGTACAGTTTTTTTCTAATGTATGTATTTGTATGGAATATTAATTCATTCCCCTGTATTTAGGATTGGTTATAAATATAAAATAACAATTCCGTCTGTAATTTGATTTTTCAACCTCTTTCAAACTCGGTATAATAAATAAACAAAATTGAAATGTGTACCTTTGTCCTTGTGTTCGCCACCTAGATTATGACTCAAATTCTATGAAAAATAAAATTTCACGTTGGGGTGAAGTCAGCTGGGCAAATGTGGCGATAAGGTCTCGTTTCTTCATATTTGTGTGTGTGTGTGCGTGATTCATCATCAGATAACATTGACTCTGATATGGTTATTGGGGGAGATATCACATGTGGATGAAGTCAGTCGCCAAATATCCTTTTATCATGATACTCTGAATATCTAAGCAGCTGTGTATATATATATATAAAACAAAATGTAACGGCTGAGAGAGAGAGGGAGAGGGAGGGAGGGAGGGAGAGAGAGTATATTCGCAATGTGCATATATAAATTTAGAGATTTTATAGGAGGAGGATGAGGTAAACGTCCCGGTTACTTTGAAAACAATTAAAGGGGACATGAGTCGCAAAAAAAACGTGAACTGAGTCTATTTTGGGGTCCGGGGTGGGGTCAAGTTTTATTCCCGTAGAGTTACGTGACATCACAGGGGTAGAAAAGTGGAGTCAATTTGGGGTGGGGGTTGAAAAGTTGGTTTTTATTCCCGTAGAGTTACGTGATGTCACAGGGGGTAGGAAAGGTGGAGTCAATTTGGGGTCAGGGGTTGAAAGAATGGTTTTATTCCCAGAGAGTTATGTGACGTCACAGGGGTAGAATAGTGGAGTCAATTTGGGGTGAGGGGTTGAAATGTTGGTTTTTATTCCCGGAGAGTTACGTGACGTCACAGGGGGTAGGAAAGGTGGAGTCAATTTGGGGTCAGGGGTTGATAGAATGGTTTTATTCCCAGAGAGTTACGTGACGTCACAGGGTAGAATAGTGGAGTCAATTTGGGGTGAGGGGTTGAAATGTTGGTTTTTATTCCCGGAGAGTTACGTGACGTCACAGGGGGTAGGAAAGGTGGAGTCAATTTGGGGTGAGGGCTTGAAATGTCGGTTTTTATTCCCGGAGAGTTACGTGACGTCACAGGGGGTAGGAAAGGTGGAGTCAATTTGGGGTCAGGGGTTGAAAGAATGGTTTTATTCCCTTAGAGTTACGTGACGTCACAGGGGGTAGGAAAGGTGGAGTCGATTTGGGGTTAGGGGAGGCCACGCCCCCCTAATATGAGCTCATGTACGTACATGAGCTTGTTAGACAAATGGAGTCAATTATGTTGGGGTCAGGGGTGGCCACACCCCCCAAAGAAATAGTGGAGGGTTGAAAATTGGAAGGATGGTTTTTATTCCCTTATAGTTATGTGACGTCACAGGGGTAGAAAAGTGGAGTCGATTTGGGGTTAGGGGAGGCCACGCCCCCCCTAATATGAGCCCATGTACGTACATGAGCTTGTAAGACAAATGGAGTCAATTTGGGGTCAGGGGTGGCCACGCCCCCCAGAATAGTGGAGGGTTGAAAGGATGGTTTTATTCCCTTATAGTTATGTGACGTCCAACAGGGGTAGAAAAGTGGAGTCGATTTGGGATTAGGGGAGGCCGGACCCGCCCCCCTAATATGGAGCTCATGGTACGTAACATGAGCTTGTAATGAACAAATGGAGTTCAATTATGAGCTCATGTAACGTAAAATAGTAACTTATCATACATATGGAGTCAATTATGAGCTCATGTACGTACATGAGCTTATAATACAAATGGAGTCAATTTGGGGTCAGGGGTGGCCACGCCCCCCAGAATAGTGGAGTCTATATGGGGTCAGGGTGGCCACACCCCCCAGACAAGTGGAGTCTATATGGGGTCGGGGTGGCCACCGCCCCACTTTTGCCCCTTTTGGGGGTTTTGGGGGTTGCCCCGCCCCTTTTTAGGCCTCACGTACGTACATGAGCCAATCAGGAGGGGGGAGGGGGGTAGCACGCACGCCCCTTTGGGGGTGGGGGGCGGGGGGCGGGGCTAGAAAAGTGGAGTCTATATGGGGTCTTTTCCTCTACTTTTATTTTATTCACTCGTAATTACTCGTTGTTATTTCGGTTATTGAATTTATTGTTGTCTATACATTCAGAGAGAGAGAGAGAGAGAGAGAGAGCATTCACCATTGCTGAGATAGGGCCAATAGAGACCTATGGTCATGCCATTTTAGTGGTGCTATAAGTGGTTAGATTCTCTTGCTCAGAACTTTGCAATTAAATTACGTTGTAAAAAAAGTAGGAAAAAAATTCCTTGGAAAAGGGGACTTTTCGCCTTCTCTCTCTCTCTCTCTCTCTCTCTCTCTCTCTCTCTCTCTCTCTCTCTCTCTCTCACATGAATGACCATAAGGCTTCTATTCATTTTACTTCTTCTGTTTTTTTATAGCTATAAACATCATCTCTCCCTCTCTCTCTCTCTCTCTCCTCCTCTCCCTCTTAAAAGAAGTAAAATCCATATGTACCGTAGGAAGTACTTTTACTTTTCATTTTTTATTTTTGTTTTTTGTTTTAATTATATTTTTTGGTGTGTGATTCTTTTGTTATTATACATACATACATACATACATACATACATACATACATACATACATACATACATACATACATACATATGTATAACTGAATCACGAAAGTTTGGAACGTGATAAATCCATAAATAAAGGTATAAGCCATGAAGGAAAAATAAACAACGGAGTTTCTGCAAGATCTTTGGACTCGACGTCCTTTATTCAGCAGATAAACGTCGATTCGAAAGATCTTGTAGAAACTCCGTTGTTTATATTTCCTTCGAGGCTTATACCTTTATTTATACAAACATATATATGTTTGTTTAATGCTGAAGGATAAACAATTATCATGCATTTTATTTCTTGGGTAGGGTACGTCCAATCACACATACCCTTTTGCGTCGCCGCGCTTGCTTTGGGCAGCCAATCCACGTCTCGATTGCCCTACTATATGCAAAACCTTTGCCTGAATCTTATGGTCGTAATAACAATAATAAATGGGATGAGATGACCCAACGAGCAAAAGATAAGTAAGAGCTCTGTCAGCAAAGTAGTGGCCATGCTATTGGTTCGTGGAATTGTTTATTGAACTTTCTAATTGCTAAAGTAGATTATAAGATAAAAAAAAAGGTTATTTAATTGGATACAATATGTAATCTTTTAATATATATAAAAAAAATCATAGTAGCTTTTAAAGTAGGGTGGAGATTTCCCAACTGCCAAAACTATATCCTCGACTTGCTCCTGACAGCCACTACAGGAAACTTTCCAGACACGCTGCGTCCAGACAATTTCGGCTCTTGCGGGACCCAAGTTGAGTGGAGGGTTCTGTAGACGCCTATAGACCGTCTCACACAAGAACGTGTAGGGCGTCTTTAACACCTTAAGGCATTTCAGTTTAAAATGCTGTCTGTCGTCATTTGTCCTCCTTATGCTTTTTAGGAAATATTTATGAAATATAATTATGTTTATCCTTTTTGTATTTTTTTTTTTGTCAGCTTCATCCTTTAGCAGCTTAAGATCACTATAGGAGATTTTCTTTTGCCTGTGTAGTTTTGATAGCCTGACATAAACTTGTTTTCTGCCCCCCCCCCCCACCCCCCCCCCCCCCCCCTTTTTTTTTTGTTTTTAGCATTTTGAGACTTCCATATAAGTACATTTTCTGGTTTCAATTAACATCTCATAGAAGTTTTATTTGAGATTTTCCTTTTAAAGGCAGTATTTCAAGAGCCTTTTTTTTTTTTTGCCATCACCAGCATCTCAGGATTCTGGCACTATCAGAAGAATAAGTTTGTTGGCGTCTTTTATCGCTCTAAAACTCTTGTTCGTTTTCACACATCATTTAGCGTCGTGTTTTCTGGATTCTGTTATCATCTTCATGTGGTATTCAAAGGAACATGTCTGCTAACATCTTGTAAAGCCTAAATCCTGTTTTAATCGGGAATATATATATATATATATATATATATATATATATATTATATATATATGATATATATATTATATATTCATATATATATATATATATATATATATGCATAGATATAGCATATATATTATTTGCTGTAAAAGATGACGTTACAAGCCAAAACACTATTTTTTTTTGTTTTTTGTTTTTTGATATTTAGACTGTATCATAGCACATATCTTCATTATAGTACAAAAAATTATTCATTTCCTAGGATTATACGGCTGTCACACTAACCCATTGCCTGGAACCTGTATGCCTGGAAATATTGTGTTGTATGAACATGATTTGGGATCATTTTTTTACGTCTTAAGGAGGTATAATAGATTATTTAACATGTGAATGAGATGTCACGAGAACTTATTCTAACATTTTAACATCCTTAGTGGTATCACACAGTCAGGTTTCTTAGTATCTATTTAGTATCCTGAAGTGGTGTCACACGAACTCATTTTGTTTTCAACAGAAAACTTAGGAAATAATTGTCATTATTTCCTAAATGTTCTGTTTGAATAGTAACGTTGTTTTTCTATGGATGAGCTTCTTAGTTTTCTGTAAAAGAAACTATTGATATGACTTTGTCTGGCCGTCAGCACTTTTTCTGTCAGCCCTCAAATCTTTAAAACTACTGAGGCTAGAGGGCTGCAAATTGATGTGTTGATCATCCACCAACCAATCATCCAACTTACCTAATCGCAGGTCTCTAGCCTCAGTAGTTTTTATTTTACTTCAGGGTAAATTTAGCCATGGTCGTGCGTCTGGCAATGATATAGGACAGGCATTTTACCTTAATTTAAATAAAAAATAAAATGTTTCAATTAAAACGAAAAACAAAGAACGGAAAAGAATTTTATCTCAATTAGGTGTTTATTTCTTACGTGCTTTGTCAAAGATAGTGAATATTTTCTGATAAATAATAACGTTTCCTTGTTTTCCTTACTGTTGTATGTCTTTTGATGATTACTTTATAGACTTCCCTTGTTTGTTGTTTTAGATGACGCTGAGTCTACAGCTAGATAAATGGGAAATTGTAGAAAATATTTGGAAGCCTGAATTTCAGGTGAATGTCCCCTGAGGGATTGTTTCATAACGGCAGTGCGTCGCAGTAGGTACCTGGAAACCAGCAGCAGCAGTAAGTAGACTCAACTGACCATGTCCCGGTCGGTAAAGGCATTATAGTACTTTTAAAGACCCCAAACCTCCTGCTGTCAATTTTTCTCCTCTTGTGGGATGTATCTGACAAGACGGCTGACAGCTAAGGAGTATGTTTCTTTCGTTTTTATTTTATATGTATTTTTTTTTTTAAGATTTTAATCGTATTGGAGAAGGAAGGTTATCCTGCGACAGACACCGACATTTCCGAACCAATTTTGAGTCGTTGTTAAAGTCCAGGCGACGAGGACTAAGCGATAAGGAAGTGCTTTCGTTGAGTCGTCCATTTGTACCCCGAGTGGCTCTGAATACGATGGGAGGCTGCATCTCTGGAAAAAAGAGAGATTAAAAGAGATTCCGTTTAATAGTCCGATACATTTGCGTCGCGCTGCCGTGACCATATTGCTTATTAATTTCCCTTTCTCGTCTGTGTTCAGCTAAGTCTATTTTTCGTTTCCACTTCGAGGAAATCTAGCAACGTTTGCGATGCCCACAAATCGGTGAAGATATCTTTTTCCTTTCACTTCTTCTGTCAAGATGGCCTTCACCCAGTTAGGGGGTCCTTTTCTGCTTGAATGATTTCGGACATGGGGGCTTGGGGGGAGGTGTCCGTTTTTCTCCTCCTCCTCCCCCATCCTATCCTTGTCTTCTCCATCGCTTTCATCTCCGTCGCTTCTTTCCCACCTTTCATATTATTTCTCCTTTTTTTGCCCCGCTACCTGCCCCTGTCGTCTGTGCTTTCTTGGAAGCAGATTCGAGGATCTTTAGTTCTGAAAGTGTTTCCAGAAACAATTTGTGCTGCATCACAGTTTTGTGCTGTCATCGGTGTCCTCTGGGTTTCACTGGGAAAAGCTTCTCACAGATTAGAATCGAATACCAATGACAAGCGCCAAGGTGGCTTTCGGTATGGCGTTGGCGTGGCACCTCGGTGGCCGCGAGTTCGATTCTCAGCCATTCCATTGAGGAGTGATAGATGTGTATTTCTGGTGATAGAAGTTCACTCTCGAAGTGGTTCGGAAGTCACGTAAAGCCGTTGGTCCCATTGCTGAATAACCAATGGTTCCATGCAACGTAAAAACACCATATAAACAGACAAACAAATACCAATGACTGGCGAGGTACCTACATCGAAATTCTGCCTGTTTTTAAGGAACACCAACTACAATATAAACTAGGATGTATCTTATAGCCTGATTGTGGAAGGGCGTATCGTTTCAGAGGCCTGATAATCGTAACTATTTCAATTGAAAAGACAGACAACATGAATCTATCACAAAGGTGACAGAAACCAGATAAGGTCGGCCATATCCCCCTTTGGATCGTTTGGT
>NC_087212.1:16047063-16052063 GCF_015104395.2 Macrobrachium nipponense
ACCAAGAATATATAATTTATGAGCGTGGATTGCAAAACCAAGAATATGTAATTTATAAATGCGAATCACAAAACCAAGAATATATAATTTATGAGCGTGAATCGCAAAACCAAGAATATGTAATTTATGAGAGTGGATCGCAAAAGCAAGAATATATAATTTATGAGCGTGGATCGCAAAACCAAGAATATATAATTTATGAGCGTGGATCGCAAAACCAAGAATATATAATTTATGAGCGTGGATCGCAAAACCAAGAATATGTAATTTATAAACGCAAATCGCAAAACCAAGAATATATAATTTATGAAGGCGAATCGCAAAACCAAGAATATGTGATTTATGAACGTGGATCGCAAAACCAAGAATATATAGATTTATGAAAGTGAACGCAAAACCAAGAATATATGATTTATGAACGCGAATCGCAAAACCAAGAATATGTAATTTATGAACACGAATCGCAAAACCAAGAATATGTAATTTTTTAATGTGAATCGCAAACCTAAGAATATATAATTTATGAATGCAAATCGCAAAACCAAGAATATATGATTTATGAACGTGGATCGCAAAACCAAGAATATGTAATTTATAAGCGTGGATCGCAAAACCTAGAATATATAATTTATGAGCGTGAATCGCAAAACCAAGAATATGTAATTTATGAGCGTGGATCGCAAAACCAAGAATATATAATTTATGAGCATGGATCGCAAAACCAAGAATATGTAATTTATAAACGCGAATCGCAAAACCAAGAATATATAATTTATGAAGGCAAATCGCAAAATCAAGAATATGTGATTTATGAACGTGGATCGCAAAACCAAGAATATATAATTTATGAAAGTGAATCGCAAAACCAAGAATATATGATTTAAGAACGCGAATCGCAAAACCAAGAATATGTAATTTTTTCATGTGAATCGCAAACCCAAGAATATATGATTTATGAACGTGAATCGTAAAATCAAGAATATGTGATTTATGAACGTGGATCGCAAAACCAAAAATATATAATTTATGAAAGTGAATCGCAAAACCAAGAATATATGATTTAAGAACGCGAATCGCAAAACCAAGAATATGTAATTTATGAACGCAAATCGCAAAACCAAGAATATGTAATTTTTTAATGTGAATCGCAAACCCAAGTATATATAATTTATGAATGCGAATCGCAAAACCAAGAATATATGATTTTTGAACGTGAATCGTAAAATCAAGAATATGTAATTTATGAACGTGAATCGCAACACTAAGAATATATCATTTATGAAAGTGGATTGCAAAACCAAGAATATGTAATTTTTGAACGTGGATCGCAAAACAAAAATATTATCAGTTCGGGACCTGTCACTCTGCCCTTTTGTAATGGCGGGTAATTGCTGTAATTAAACGTTTCACGCGCCGTTTGATTTGATCCAAACTAATTGAAATGTGCACAGACATCCACAATAAATTCGGATGAGGAGGGAAAAGAAAAGTATTCCTAACTCTCGAGTTTTATGATATTTTTCGATATTCGGGCTTTTGATTTTTTTCTTCTTTTTTTTTATCTATATCAGTCATTATGTTATCCAGTTTCCTTTTATTAAATATTCATTGGTTCTCTTTGTATCTTTATTGCATTTCACGCGTTCCACTTCTGTTACAATTATTTGGTCTTTTTCCATATATGTGTATGGGCTTTCCTCTTTTGTGAAAGTTTCTTAGTAAATAATAATAATAATAATAATAATAATAATAATAATAATAATAATAAGAAGAAGAAGAAGAAGAAGAAGAAGAAGAAGAAGAAAAAGAAGAAGTGGAAGACCTGAAAATAGAAATAAGAGGGATATGGGATATGTCAGTGGAAATTGTACCCATAATCATAGGAACACTAGGCACGATCCCAAGATCCCTGAAAAGGGACCTGGAAAAACTAGATAGTGAATTAGCTCCAGCACTCATGCAGAAGAGTGTGCTACTAGAAACAGCGCACATTGCAAGAAAAGAGATGGACTCCTAAGGAGACTGGATGCAACCCGGAACCCCTTACTATAAAAACCTCCAAGTCGAATGGGATGACTTACGTTATTATTATTATTATTATTATTATTATTATTATTATTATTATTATTATTTCACAATGAATAACGTCACTTTATAATTAGTCAATACTGATCTGACCTCAGGTACCAGATTTAGGTTCTCGGTTGATATGATCATAGTGATATATTTTGATATTTTACTTTTTGAACCAAAGTTTACTTCTGTGGACCTTTCAAGTGCTGTACAAAAAATGATACATTCTCTCAGTGTACTGATTTGAGACTGTTTATATACAGTATGTTTACGTTTCAGCATATAAATTTGTTTATACACGGAAGTTAACGAATACAAAATATATATAGCGAGACACCACAATTCAAAGCCAGGTGGGAAATGATCTTGCAAATTAAAATCTATCGAGTTCCTGTCGAAATAAAAAGCTGTGAATTTGTACATGGTCATTAGTAAATTATGATGAGCGACAGGCTTAAACTAGAAATCCATGGGCCAGGCAAAGTAACCCAAAAAGAATTGTTCAAACACGAAAGGTTACCACAGCGTGATTAGCTAACATGTGCTATGTTGTCCACTGCATAGGCTAACGAAATTAATCTAAATAATTCTTTCATTCATATATATATATATATATATATATATATATATATATATATATATATATATATGTATATATATTTATATATATGTGTTTGTATGTGTGTGTGTATGTATACAAACATACTCACACATATGTATATATATATAATATATATATAATATATATATATATATATATATTTATTTATATAATATATATATTATATATATATCTATATATAGATATTATATAAATCTTAAGATTTATATAATATTCGTATATATATATATATATTATTAATATATTGTCTTATATATGCCTGGATTTCTTGGTTCCATTGGTTGGCACCCGGGAGCCGACGAAATTATTGTCAACTAAAAATTCCCCTTCAGTTAACATATATGGAAATATATTAATTCAGAGGTAGACCGAATTAGATATTAAAGGACATTTGTAGCTTAATGCGTATATATGAATCATGGTGATGTGATCTGACTCATATATTATATATATACATATATATATGTGTGTGCATATATATATATATATATATATAATATATTATATATATATATATATATTATATATATATTATATATATATATATATATATGACGTATTTGTATAGCCATGAGTACAAATATTTAAACACATCGATCTCCTGAATCAAATGTCAAGAAGAGGCCTCTTAAGGGCGCTTACATAAAAGCATCAGCCCGTGGGCTAGAAAGCCCTTGAACCGGCTACTTGTGCCTTTGAAAAATGGAAGCAGGCTGCTTGAATGGTTCTTGAGTCCCCGACTCGACCTCTCTCTCTCTCTCTCTCGAAAGAGAGAGAATCTCGGCCACGGATCTCGGCCACGGTTGAGTTGGTGGTGAAATCAAAACAAGTTCCCTTTTCTTATACGTAGCATCTTGGAGGTATGTTGGTAGTTTGGCATTTTAGCATCAAGGAGGTGTTATCATTATTATCATTATATGAGCTTGTTTGCTCCTGGTATATGTGCTGGAATGGCTCTGCTGTCTCCCATACCTATCCAGCACCTCCCGGGGCAGACAAACAGGTTTGCAGGGGGAGGGTCGATGGCTCCCCTATCCAGCTCATCCTGGGGCGGACAAACAGGTTTGCAGGAGGAGGGTGGATGGCTCCCATACCCTGCCCCCCACCTTGGGCAGACAAACCGGATTTCTTCTAGGGTAGGTTGACTGTGTCTTGTCTCCCCTACTATCACCCAAGGGAGGACAAACATGATCCACTTTAGGGAGAGTGGATGCCTCCCCTACCCTCCCGTTCCCCCTACCCTCCCGTTCCCCCTACCTACCCTGCCCCCCACCCGGGGCAGACAAACCAGTTTTCTTGGGGTGTGTGGCTGTGTCATGTCTCCCCTACCGTCACCAGGGGAGGACAAAGATGATCCACTTGGATTTTATTATTATTATTTAGAACTAATACTGAGCACCTGGGAATAAATCTTGTTCTTGTAAGAACCTAAAGAAACATTGCATTGGCCAACATTTTCCCGTTTATTACTTTCTCCAAAGACAATAATGTTTGGAAATTCTCTTCATTGTTTCTTTCGATGTTTTGGTGACGAAATGAGAGGAGACAACTATGGCTTAGAAGGAAAAGAAAGAATTAGTTTCAGAAGTAATTAATATATAATTATTTATTTATTTATTTATTTATTTATTTATTTATTTCTGACTCACATTAGGATCGAACCCGGGGCAAAAAAGCTTGTGTGGCTTTGTTGGCGGCGTCCTTGCCTTTCAGCTGAAAGACCTGCGTTCGATCCTGATGTAAGTCAGGCATTTTTTTGTCTGTTCCACACGTGATAGGAGTGTTGATTTGCTGTTTATGTATTTAACTTTCGTATAAAATGCAGTCGGACTTACGTGCATTATATGCAAATGTAGTGTGCGCGTTTACTGCTCAGTGCTCACAAATACCACCTATATTCAATGTGAAACATTTATAAGGTTTGTTGCATTCAGTAAAAAGTACTTGGAGAGCTGTGCAACACTTCCTACCTCCCATGTATCTTGAGAATCGCTTTACGGTCATAAAACAGGAATCAGCTATGATATCTTTTGGTTTACTGCCTAGGAAACCAGCCATAAGCATCGGCTTCCCTATATATCTGAGGATTATTGGAATGACCGTTTGTTAGGATGTTGGTGAGTAAAGTGTAACCTGGACCCATAAATTGTTTGTCGATTTTCGCTGATAAGGAACAATAAATGGCAGTTTCCCTCAGGAAAGTCGCCTTCTTATCTTTCGGGGGTTTGAAAGATGGTGACTGTAAATATTTGTAGTTATTTACATTTCATACAATGTACCTTAAGCTATAAATATTTATAGTTAT
>NC_087212.1:16057063-16062063 GCF_015104395.2 Macrobrachium nipponense
CCTACTAGACATCAAATGCACGGTTGATGTGAATCTACTGTAGTTTGGTGTAAAAGTGGATGTGAGAAACTTACTCATATCTCAATGGGATTCCTGTATATACTTGGATAAAATGAAGTGAGGAGTTTTGAAGTGAGGAGTCAGAGAAAACACTTAAGTTATGGAACAAAGAAATGGGTCAGGTATAATGAAATGAATGATGGTTGTTTTTCTTATGATTGAGCACTGACTGGGAGCTGTGAATAAAAACTGCAGAAATTAATGAAAGAGTCTAGAATTGTTTGCAAGAGGAGACAAATTTTGAGAGTAAACATGAACAAAGAAAGGTTATGATAGTAAATGGAAAGAAAGAAAATATTACAATGGATGTTGGTATGGATGCTTATATGGATGGTGGGGGAAAGATAGTGATTGATTCTTGCAGATATATTTGGGAGGAGTAAATGCAACGGGAGATGATAGAATGAATAGATTGACGGAGGAATTGAGCCACTGAAAATTGTAAGAAATAAATTTTAACAGATGTGCAAACTTTGGAAAAGAATGGGAGTGAAAGTGAGAGTGAAAGTCAGGTTGTTTCTGTTCTTTTCACACTGCAGTTTTAGCCACAATAGAAAGAGATGGACAAAAGGAGGAAATTGCAATAATGTTCAAATCTTCAAAGGGAAAAAATCTTCCTTTACCCAGAGAATAATTACTTTATCCCATTTCTCCTTATTTCTATTCTTCATTCCCCCTTCATTTATCTCCCTACATTTCACCTATCCTTTCGCTCTTTGGCGAATTCTCTCAAGACTAAGTGATGTTCATACACACGAGGAAAGTTTACATTGGTGTCTTGTAAAGAAGAGTCTACTTTATATATTATTTAAAATAAAGAGATAAGTGTGTTCTCGCTCATTCTGATCCACCGCCGCTCGCACCAGTGTGCTAAGGTACGGCCTAACTTCGAGAGATGACAGAAGGATTTTGCTTTTCAACTACATCTAGCTCTAACTGATCTATCTATCATAATTTCACTGAGTAGATACGGAACATATAATTCGAAAATACAAAATCACTTTCAGCTATGGAACCAACGATTGGCGATGAGCGTGAATCATGGCCGGTCAACCCGTAAGGATTGAGTGCATAAACGTCTTACTTGTTTGTACTCTCTCTCTCTCCTCTCTCCTCTCTCTCTTTTACGATAAAATGTGATTTACTGGTTTTTTTCATAGCTCTACAACGGTTTGTGTAACAACAGTAAGAACATATTTGTATTCCCCCCTCTCTCTCTCTCTCCTCTCTCTCTCTCTCTCTCTCTCTCTCTCTCTCTCTCTCTCTCTGAGGAAAGTGTTACCGTATCCCGAAAATAAAGAAAACAATATTCCTCTCATTTAAACAACAAACAAACCGTATTATACAAATCCCGAAGGCCAAACTATCAAAAGGATTTTACGGATATCAAAAGTCAAAACAAATCAGTAGGATTCTGAGTGTGCTAAAAGCCAACAAATTACCACGAACGGGCGTAATAAATAATAAATAAATAAAATGAAATCCAAAAAAAAATATTACGTGTGTACCTGAAACCAACAAATCGTCAAGATTATACTCTTATGACAACTCAAAACCAAAAAACCAGTAGGATTTTACGTATCCTGAAAACCAACAAAAGCCGCAACAATTTATCAAAAACCAAAAAATTATCGTTATTGTGCTTTTTCCCATTACTAACAAATCACAAGAAATTACCATTATTATACTTTTCTCATTACTAACATAAGGCCAAAAATTAATCATTATTATGCTTTTTTCATGACTAACACAAAACCAAAAAGTAGCATTATTATGCTTTTCCCATCTCTAGCAAAAGCCTAAAAATTATCATTATTATGCTTTTCTCATTACTAGCAAAAACCAAACAAATTATTATTATTATTATGGTTTTTTCATGACTAACAAAAACCCAAAAATTATCATTATTCTTTTTTCTTGACTAAAAAACACCAAAGAAATAGCATTATTATGTTTTTCTCATTACTAACAAAAACCAAAAAATTATCATTATTATTCCCTTCTCATTACTAACAAAAAATAGCATTGTTTAGCTTTTCTAGTTACTAACAAAAACCAGAATTATCATTATGTTTTTTCACTAACAAAATCCCAAAAAATATCGTTATTATGCTTTTCTCGTTACTAATAAAAGCCAAAAAATTATCATTATTATGCTTTTCTCACCACTAACAAAATACAAAAATTACCATCATTAATAATAAAAAAATGTCCATTATTATGCTTTTCTCATTACTAACAAAAACAAAAAAATTATTATTATTAGCTTTTCTCATTACTAAAAAAAAACAATAGCATTATTATGCTTTTCTCATTACTAACAAAAAAATAGCATTATTATGCTTTTCTCATTACTAACAAAACCAAAAAAATTATTACTATTATGCTTTTTCATTCTAGAAAATTATGCTTTCTTTATTTACTAACAAAACCAAAAAAATTATTACTATTATGCTTTTCTCATTACTAGCAAACTGTAGGACTAACGCGTCCTGGAAACCAACAAATCTACCACAAGTTGGCATCGCAAAGTTTGATTCTGTCGAAGGAGATTTTTGGTGTCGTTCCGAATTCCGGAAGTGGCACCCGCGATGTCGTTAACCAGATGTCGCTTTAATAAAGCCGCAGCTGCCGGCGTTCGTTGCAGCGACGCGTCACCACAGAAGGTTTAGAAGAACTTCTCTCTCAACTGTCATAACACCGCTATCTTTCACGTGGGTCTGTTACGTGATCGCTTTTTGACTGAGAGGGTCGGTCTTTATCTCTCTCGGGGGTTTGCTTCTAGATGGGGGTGGCGGGGTGGGGGGG
Source organism: Macrobrachium nipponense (assembly GCF_015104395.2). Lineage (NCBI taxonomy): Eukaryota > Metazoa > Arthropoda > Malacostraca > Decapoda > Palaemonidae > Macrobrachium > Macrobrachium nipponense. The sequence goes on from NC_087212.1 coordinate 16,059,932, forward strand.
ATTAGATGGCATGTTTTTGGGGTGGGGGTGTAGGGGAGGGGATGTGCATGTGTGCGTGCGTTTCTGACATTTAGAAGTTCAAGATTGTTATTTGACACTAGCGCAGATACGGTTACTGGCAGAGCTGTTCTCCAGTTTGCCCCTCTCTCTCTCTCTCTCTCTCTCTCTCTCTCTCTGTTATTTCATAGGAATTTGGCTGTTTCACCTTCTCTATCGTTATATATAATATATATTATATATATATATATATATATATATATATATATATATATATATATATGTATGTATGTATGTATGTATGTTTGTATGTATAGCCTACATGTATGTTTCTTCTTTCTGGGATAGCAGTCTTTCCTATCATGAACAGCAGTTATGCATTATTTGACCGTGAACTTGTTGCAATTACCTGTCGTTCATCAAGTTTATTGATCGTCTTAGTGCTTTAAGGAAAGTTTTTGAGGTTTCAAAAAAAAAAAAAAAAAAAAAAAACAAGTTTGCAGGGAGTAATCTCGCCATGCATGCGTTGGAATCTCCACGCACTTGAACTGTTATATTTATGGACAGACATCGGTGCTTTTACGTATCCGCCATTTTGCTGTTCAACCACTCCAACTCCCTTTTTTTCATTGTCTTAGGCGCTGGTTGGTTGACAGTTCCGTGTTGCTTGGCTTTTTAGCCTAATTTCTTTTGACGGGAATTCATACAGCCGAGTTGATCGTTCCAGCACTGGTTACCAGAAGAGAGCCACACTCTCTGTGAATGTGTTCGCTGCAACGCTGTGTGAAACGAGACTATTTGGTGGCATAACTGCCGGGATAAACCCAGGTGCCCTACATTGTTAACCTAAAATCAACTAGAGGGCGGGCATAGACACTTTGCAAAAGAGGCTTCAAGGACAGTCATTTCTGTCTGCGTCAACCATGACGTAAATGTAACGATAATTGAGATGGGAATTCTGAATGTCAAGATCTTTCATAATATAATACCTGCTGTTGCAGCATTCATTAATAGAAGTTTAATTTTCACAATGCATTTTATGCAGTGAAACTAATAAAACGAGGGAATTTTCATAGTAGCTGAATACTTGCTTCAATAACTATATAACTATATACTATAATAGTAGTGGTAATAATAACACTGATTTTTCATGGTGAAAGTAGTAAGCAGTGCGTTTGAAATAACAAGCAAATCGAGCAAGTGGGTAGATGAGAGTAATTTCTCGATTTGCTTTGTCGATAACAAGCGGTATCGAATGTTTTGACTGATAAATTTCAAGATAATATTTTAGTATATGCGATAGAGTAACATTATCATAATTTATTTATCATTTTTATCATTGTACGTAATTCGCACGATGAATTGTAACGAAAGTTTGTAATATGAATAAAGTTCGTTGGCGAGTTGTTTTGCTGTTATGCGACGGTGCCGGTAGGTTTCGGAATAAAATGTTATTATTATAAAAATGTTATCAAAACGGCCCATTCATTTCAGCAGTTCGGTAATATAAGTTTTGATTAAAATAAGTATTTTAATACAACAAACGGATATGACAGCTGAAATATGTTTAATCTGAAATGACTATCAATTCAACAGAAGTTCCATTACATTTCATTGCATGCAGAGCAATTTTTTCTTTGTTATTATTGTACGGTCGTATGAATATATAATTAGATATTTCATTTAGATATTTGTGATGAAGTGAAGGTTTATAGGCTCCAAACGGCCGCATATTTGAATTAGAGATGGCGGCTAGTTACCATGGAGATTGGTATGGGATCTTTCTTACATGGTGGAGTCTCAAGAGTTTTCGGGGGTCGTTCTCTAGGGATAATATTTCATGAGGGTCGTTATCTATGATATTTACAGCTTTTTGCTTGTGTTTTTACGGTAATCTCCAACGATCTTGTAGTAAACGTACCGCGTCAAAACTCTTGGGGGTCATTACCAAGGAATCTTTGGTATGGTTACAAACTTGAAAATATTCCGTATTCCAATTGTGGGTCTTTTATTAGTTATAATTACTTAGTTATGAATAATTTTCCATATTAATTTAGAAATACCGATAAGTTTTACACAAAATATTAAAGCATTATCGATCAATGAAAAAGTACATTGCTCTTGATGCACTAAAA
>NC_087212.1:16067063-16079563 GCF_015104395.2 Macrobrachium nipponense
ATGTGTCTGGGTTACAGGAGGAGCACAAGCTTAGGACGTTGTATTGGTTCATAGGAAACACAGGTTTGCTTCTTATCATAAGACATAGGAAACTCATGTCTGGGCCCACACCTTTATTAAGATGTAAGAAGCAGATGGGCACAAGGGTCAAGTGGATATGTGTTAGGACACCACTTTTCGTAACCTGCTGTTCATATTTTAAGGTCGTTGTTGGCCATTATTTACACGTATGATATGCTTGTAGAAGGAAGCCTTTCTCTGCATGTTGCTATAAGCTACTAACTAACTTAACCCAGTATCTGCAGCTCTTATCATTTATGTAGAAGGCTATATTCATTTCAGTCCCCATACGTTCATTCTAATAAGAATCACGAAGGTCAAAGTATAAGTTTGATTACAGCGAATGAAAATTCAGAGATCGATGGGACTGGCATTTTAAGGCCATTATTGAGCCAAATACAATGGACGCAAGAAAAATAAGGTGAAAGGGAGAGAAAGGGCAGCAAGAATATGAAGTTCTTTGTCTTCTGTTTCCAAAACTCATTTGACTCGGGCTACTCATGTAGTTTTTTGTACAATTAGATATATATATATATATATATATATATATATATATATATATATATATATATATTATATATATATATATACACACGTATAATGTATGTTTAAAATATGCATACATAAAACTGCAAGAATTGAAAACATGAGAGTGGACTATTCTACAGAATCTAGTCCCGGTAGACTCTCTCTCTCTCTCTCTCTCTCTCTCTCTCTCTCTCTCCTCTCTCTCTCTCTCTCTCTCTCTCAGTGAGTACAGGTTTGAAAAATATTGGAATGTCGAATTTATTGCCTCAGGAATGTAAACAAATTACAGAGGATTATCCTCTGGCATTGAACCATAGCCCGAATGTGTTTGCGCAAAATCTGTTTCTCTTATTATTATTATTATTTATTATTATTATTATTAATTAATTATTCTTATTTATTATTATTAATTATTATTATTATTGTAGTTGCTGTACTAATAGTGGTAAGATTTATATTGTTGGACTGCATTGTGCAAGTCAGATAGATACTGGAGTTTTATAATAGCAGATAATATTTTAATTTCTTTCATTATTTCAAAGAAATAAAAACATGTGTCCCATTAGTAAATAAATTATATAAAGCAAACGAAAGGTCATTTTACGTAAAAGGAGAGCAGTTTCTGAAAGTCAAGAAACTTCTGAAGAAATCAAAAGCAAACAAAAATATTTTTTGGAAATTGAGTTATACATTTTTAAAGATGAAAAATGAATCAGCATAATCATTAGTTTAATTGGCATGAAAAAAAAATTTTTTTCTTCTCTTACGGTTATGCTACTTGAAAGCAATTATTTGAATGATAATTATTCATGAGACTGATGACACTGGAAACGTTAAGCGGTTTGGAGATAAAAGTATTTAATAATTAGTTGATTCGCAATTCCTAGTAAATCCCATTTATGTAATGTTCAATAAGTATTCAGTTATCCAGAGGTATTGATAAATGTAAATGTTGATCCATTACCCAAAGTAAATGATTTCCCGTAATAAGTAATTATTGGCATTATGCATTACCATTTTCATAATTAATTGCCGCTTGAATTATTATTTATTAATAATGTTGCTGTTCTGAAATTAAACTATAGAAAGTGATCTCTCTTTCCGCAATATATGGGAAAGACAAAAAACAAGGAAAAATATATGAGAAATATAGTAACTCGGAATGTGAACTAATAACGGTAGAATTTGAATCTGAAAAATTAATGAACATAGTAATATATAGACCTCCTAATACTAAAGAGTTTGACTTAATAATAGAAAAATTAGATGATATATGTAGAAATCACAAGGACTGGACTATCCTCCTATCTGGAGACTTCAACTTTCCTTTCGTAGACTGGAAAGAGCGAAGAGGAGATTGTGGTTGTACTTATACATATAAAAAAGAGAGTAATAGTAGTGTAGAAGATAAGAGGCAGTTCGAAAAGCTATTAGATATGCTACTAGAATACAACATTCAACAAATAAATCACCTGCCAACAAGAAAGGAAAATACTTTAGACCTAGTATTTGTGAACGAGATGAATTATGTTAAAGAAATAATAGTTTATAATGCGAGTATTTCAGACCATTGTCATAGAATTAACAGTCCATTCCAAAGCAAGTGAAAACAGAGATAAGCAAGAAATGAAAAAGTGGGAAGGATATGGAAAATACAACTTCTACAGTAAAAATATAAAATGGTCAGAAATAAATGAAGAATTAAACAAAGATTGGGATAACATTTCGTAAGTTGATGGACATAAGGGTAAATACGGAGATATTATATAAAATATTAGAGAAAATAGTGGATAAATATATACCGAAGAGGAAAAGTAAACATCAGTCATGCATACCAAGAGACAGAAGGATCTTGTTCCAGAAAATCAGAAAGGGGAAAAAAGGTCTTGCAAAAGGAAAAAAATGCATGGAAAGTTATAGAACTAAAAAGTAAGATAGAAAATCCAAAACGAAAGATTATACAATAAAAAGAAAATGAAAAACGGGACTTGGAAGAAAAAACCCTAGTAAATATCAAGCAAAACCCCAAACTATTATACTAATACGCGAAAAAGATGAATAAAAGAAGAATAGAAATAGGCCCTCTAAGAATTGAAGGGAGATTAATGAATGAAAAAAAGGAAATTTGCAACATATTGGCAGAACGATATAGAGAATTCACCCCTAGCCCTCTTACGCCGATTGGACGTATTAAACGTCGAGTCAAAATGTCTCCCGTATGCCGATTGGACGTATCATACGTCGGCTCAAAAAAGTTTTTTTAAAAATTCGCGGAAAAATACTTATAGGCCTACCAGCCGAAAACTTTTGTATCACGCGCCTTGGGGGATGCTGGGAGTTCACGGATCAAGCGTTTGTTTTGTTTACAATCGCTACGCAGGCGCGCGCAAGCGCGAATTTCTTTCTTATCGCACTAAAAAGTATCAGTGACACATCTCGGAAATTATTTCGTCACTTTGACATAATTATTGCACCATTTTAAATTATCCTTTACATGAAGTATTATATATTAAAATGTGCGCAATTTCATGCACAATACAACTAAAAAATACTCATGATTGTAGCTTTTATCAATTTTGAAATATTTTCATATAAATAACGATAAGTGCAAAAATTTCAACCTTCGGTCAAATTTGACTCTACAGAAATGGTCGAGAAACGCAATTGTAAGCTAAAATTCTTATATTATAGTAATATTCAATCATTTGCCTTCATTTTGCAACAAATTGGACGTCTCTAGCACAATATTTCGATTTATGGTGAATTTATGAAAAAACTTTTTCCTTACGTTCGTGCGATAACTCTTCCGATACATTTTTTCGTGCGATTGTCCTAATGTTTGCACCCTTTTAAATTTGCCGTTACATAAAGTTTTATATATGGAAATGTGCGCAATTTCATGCACAATACAACAAAAAAAAAACCATGGTTGTAGCTTTTATCAGTTTTTGAAATATTTCATATAAATAACGTTAAGTGCAAAAATTTCAACTTTCGGTCAGCTTTGACTCTACCGAAATGGTCGAAAAACGCAATTGTAAGCTAAAACTCTTATATTCTAGTAATATTCAATCATTTACCTTCATTTTGCAACGACTTGGAAGTCTCTAGCACAATATTTGGATTTATGGTGAATTTATGAAAAAAAAAAATTACGTTCGCGCGGTAACTCTTCCGAAAAAATCAGAATTTTTTTGTGCGATTGTCGAAATGTTTGCACCATTTAAAATTAGCTGTTACATAAAGTTTTAATAATATGAAAATGTGCGCAATTTCATGTAGAATACAACTAAAAATGATTGAAGGTTGTAGCTTTTCTCTTTTTTCGAAATATTTGCATATAAATCACGATAAATAGAAAAAAAACCACGTTCGGTCAAATTTGACTACCGAAATAGTTGAAAAACGCAATTGTAAGCTAAAACTCTTACGGCCTAGTAATATTCCGTCATTTTTCTTCATTTTGAAACAAATTTGAAGTCTCTAAAACAATATTGTGATTTATGGTGAATTTTTGAAAAATATATTTACCTTCACTCCGCGCGCCGATTCGCGGCCGCAAGTCTCCGAAATACGTACATGGCATTATCCTAATATTTGCTCCTTTTCATATTAGCCTTTTTATAGAGTTTCATATATCAAAATGTGCGCAAATTCATGAAGAATACAATAAAAAATAATTGAAGGTTGTAGCTTTTTCCATCTTCGAAATATGTGCATATGAAAAAATATATATATTAAAATTTCGACATTCGGTCAAATTTAACTCGTCCGAAATGGTCGAAATCTGCAATTCTAATCTAAAACTCTTACAGTATCGTAATATTCAATCATTTGTCTTAATTTTGAAACAAATTGGAAGTCTCTAGAACATTATTTAGAATTACGGTGAATTTTTGAAAAAAATATTTTTTTGCGTCCGCGCGTTACGAATTCGTACATCATTTTGTGATAATATTTTTCCGGTGTTGCTTTTATTGTTTTACAATGTATTATATATCAAAATGATTGCAATTTAGTGTACAATACAACGCAAAAATAAGTAACTAGTTAGCTTTGACCGTTTTCTGCACAGCGTGATTTGAATACAATTATGTATGAATTTTTTTTTTTTCGCTACCATATATCGCATTATTTACATATGATAATAATATTATTTTTCATTTCTGATGGTTGCATTCTAAACTTCAGGCAATGACAAAAAAAGGAGCCAAAAATGAACTCTTAATCTTTAAATCTAAGCGCGCTGTAATTTTTTGAAAAAATTATTTTTTCCACTTCCGCGCTCACTCCAAACCAGGCCCGGCATACGGGAGACGTTTTGATTTTTAGGGCTCCGGCGTAAGAGGGCTAGAATAGATAATAAAGATAATGATATAGAAGTAAGGGAAGAAAATAGTGAATATTTAGCTGACATAGATATTAATGAAGCTGATATTGTGCAGGCTATTAATGAAATTAAAAATGGAGCTGCAGCAGGGCCTGATGGTGTTCCTGCTATTTTGTTAAAGAAAGTAGTTCATTCTATCGCAAAGCCACTCGCAATGTTATTAAGACAAAGTGTAGATACAGGCATGATTTATGATGAACACAAATTAGCATATATTACCCCTACTTTCAAAAGTGGATCAAGACTAGAGGCAAGTAATTATAGGCCTGTGAGTCTAACATCACATATTATGGAAGTGTATGAAAGGGTAATGAAGAAAAATATTATGAAACATTTAATAGAAAAATAATCTGTTTAATATAGGACAACATGGTTTCGTACCCGGAAAAAGTAAACAAACCCAACTGTTAGTCCACCATGAGAACATATACAAAAATATGAAAAGCGGAAATGAAACAGATGTGGTTTATCTAGACTTTGCAAAAGCTTTTGACAAGGTAGACCATAATATATTAGCGAAGAAAATTAGAAAACATAATATAGTGGATAAAGTAGGAAGATGGTTAAAAGAATTTTTACACAACAGAAAACAGATAGTTATTGCAAACGATGAGAAATCGGATGAAGCTAAGGTAATTTCTGGTGTGCCACAAGGTGCGGTGTTAGCTGCATTACTGTTTGTTATTATGATTGCAGACATAGACAATAATTTTAAGGACTCGGTAGTGAGTAGTTTCGCTGATGACACAAGAATAAGTAGAGAAATTACTTGTGATGAAGATAGGAATGCGCTACAAAGAGACCTTAACAAAGTATATGATTGGGCAGAGGTAAATAGGATGGTATTTAACTCTGATAAATTTGAATCAATAAACTATGGAGACAGAGAAGGAAAGCTATATGCATATAGGGGACCTAATAATGAGACAATCACAAATAAGGAAGCAGTTAAAGACCTTGGTGTGATGATGAATAGGAACATGTTATGCAACGATCAAACAGCAATTCTATTGGCAAAATGTAAAGCAAAAATGGGAATGTTGTTACGGCACTTCAAAACAAGAAAAGCTGAACACATGATTATGCTTTATGAAACATATGATATGGTACCCACATTATCAAAAGAATATTGCACAAATAGAGAGTGTACAAAGGTCCTTTACAGCTAGAATAGAAGAAGTTAAGGACCTTGACTACTGGGAAAGACTACAATCCTTAAAATTATATAGTCTAGAAAGGAGAAGAGAACGCTACATGATAATTCAGACATGGAAACAGATAGAAGGAATAGCCGAAAACATCATGGAGCTAAAAAATATCAGAAAGAGCAAGCAGAGGTAGATTGATAGTGCCCAAAACTATACCAGGAAGAATAAGGAAAGCACACAGGACATTAATCCACTACACACCAGCATCGATAATGCAGCGTCTATTCAATGCGTTGCCAGCTCATCTGAGGAATATAACAGGAGTGAGCGTAGATGTGTTTAAGAATAAGCTCGACAAATATCTAAACTGCATCCCAGACCATCCAAGATTGGAAGATGCAAAATATACCGGAAGATGTACTAGCAACTCTCTGGTAGACATTAGAGGTGCCTCACACTGAGGGGACCGGGCAACCCGAACAATGTAAGGTCTGTAAGGTAAGGTAAGGTCTCTCTCTCTCTCTCTCTCTCTCTCTCTCTCTCTCTCTGTCTCTCTCTCTCAGATATTCAGATATCCCTTCCGTTTGGTGAGTTATTAGTGTATTTTAAGCCAGTCTTATTCCATCACGACCTGTGAGAGATGGTCAGGTGGTGAAATTAACATAAGACCCTCTGTGGACCTCCCGATTCCGACCCACCAACCGGGACTGTCTGCTGCTAAGTTTGAGATTCTCAACAGATTTCGAAAACACTTCGGTTCGAAGACCAGGTCACCCATACTATAATTTTTATTATGAAACATTAAAACATTTTATATGGAACAAGCCATTCATTTACAAGGCGAGATATCACGGGATAGAAGGGATGTATTTAATAATCAGGATCACAGAATAAACACTAAAAGCAAATAAAAAATGCGCCGAAAGAGTCTTCGGCGCAGTCGGGTTTTCTGTACACTGTAAAACATCAAGGCCACAAAAAATAGATCTAGATTTCGATGGTCTCGGTATATAATCTGTATAAATCGCGGCCCATGAAACATTCAGCCACGGGCCGGTGGTCCTATAGCGTTGTCAGACGCACTATCATGTATAACTTTAACCTTAGATGAAATGATAAGTAGTGAGGCTAATCAACATACCAATTTTTTATATATATATATATATATATATATATATATATATATATATATATATATATATATATACATATACGTATATATATGTGTGTGTGTGTGTGTGTTCATTTTTTGGTACATCCATGCCTGGAACAAAACAATCACTCCCAAAATACGCAATTGGTATTTGATAATGGAAAATCTAACTTACCATTGTGAATTCAGCATTTCATAAAAAGGTTATAAGTCCGAGCGAGTCAACTTGAGGCAATAAATTTAATCGTAATAGGATTATAGTTAATTGCATTCTTTCGCCATAAATGGTAGTAAGGAATTTTACTGATTTGCGCGTCTCTCGTTTCTCTTCCTCCTCCCCCAACCCAACCCAACACACCCCCCCTCTCCTCTCTCTCTCTTTAGCACGTGATTCGTTTATCACACATATCCACAGGTGAAAAATAAGAGACAGGGTGTAGGTCCTGACCGGTTTCGGCTTTATTTTCAAACCATTGACAAAGGACTGATACATAGTATTAGAAGTCACAAATATATATACTACAGAGACAGTACTGACGAACATACACACAACGCTTTGAGACTGCAGATCCACCCACAGGCAAGTGTCAAGGTAGGAGTGGCTTTCAAAAATCATTTGGCTAAAATTTACAATAAATTCTTAAGGGATACTACCGATTAGGGTACCCACCGTAGGAGACAACAAGTCCACACCTGACAGGTGTCAGTGAGGCGGGGTTGGACATCTCATTACCGCTACTGCCCCTTTACTGTGTTTACAAATATAATAATCCTATTTCCATACATCTCTACTGCCTACCTTAAAATTTAAACAGTTTACAAATTTCTTTTGATATTAAAGGATCAAGTTTATACATTCCTTGACTGATGTTCATATCATTGTTGTAACTTTCTTTTATAAAACTAGATTCAATGATATTCCTTTCCATTGCATTATTAGAACACAAGCTTTTTTGCCCCTTCCCAGTTAATAGCATGATTGTTGTCACTAACATGTACAAAAATACCACTATTTCCCTGTACATATCTCATACATTGTTTATGTTGTTCTATTCTTTTTTCCAGTGCTTTACCTGTTTGGCCAATGTAAAAGTTGTCACAAGACTTACACGGAATTTTATATACACATCCTTTAGCATTGTCGGGGGAGTTCTTAATAAGTACCTGTTTCATTGCTTTATTGTTTTTAAAAACTACATTAACACCAAAATTCTTCAGGAGATGTGGGATATCTTTCATATTATTATTATAAGGTAGTACAAGCAAATTTTTTGCGTTGTAAGGTTCTTTTTGGTTTTGATACATGGTCTGTTTTGCCGCTTCTAATGCATTGTTTAGTACACTATCTGGATATCTCAGTTTCTTGCCTGTATTCCGAATCTTATCTATCTCCTCATCTATATATTGTGGGCTACATACCCGTAGTGCTCTTAGAAACATAGATGCAAACTCAGATCTTTTAACTTTATTGTTTTGTCCAGAATAGAAATGAACATAGGAAGAAATATTAGTAGGTTTTCTGTAAACACTATATTTAAACCTACTACTATTTCTCTGTATGAGGACATCCAAAAAGGGTAGGCATCCATCTTTTTATACCGATTCTGACCTTACAAATCACCGTCGAACTCGGTTTTTTTATAATTAGAATCAATATGCAACTCCCTCTACCATGTTAGCCAATTCGAACATTTGACGAACGTAGCCATATTATGAATAATTATCACATCACCGTGCTTCATATAAATCATTTGAGCTACAAATGTCCTTTAATATCTAATTCACTCTACTTCGGAATTGATATATTTTCATACATGTAAACCGAAGGGGAATTTTTTAGTTGATAATAATTTCGTCCCCTCATTGGATCGAACCGTCGTCCAGCGGTGTTGCATATCGATTCTAATTATGAAAAAACCGAGTTCGACGGTGATTTGTAAGGTTAGAATCGGTTTAAACTTATAGCCTCACTGTTAGCCGAATCGGTAACGTCAATGTCGTCCTGATTTCGTGCCTGTCTGCTGGACGGTGGTTCGGTCCCATGAGGGGACGAAATTATTATCAATTAAAAAATTCCCCTTCGGTTTACATATATGAAAATATATCAATTCCGAGGTAGTAGAGTGAATTAGATATTAAAGGACATTTGTAGCTCGAATGATTTATATGAATCATGGTGATGTGATAATTATTCATAATATGGCTATGTTTGTCAAACGTTCGAATTGGCTAACATGGTAGAGGGGGTTGCATATCGAATCTAATTATGAAAAAACCGAGTTTGACAGTGATTTGTAAGGTCAGAATCGGTATAAACTTATAGCCTCACTGTTAGCCGAATCGGTAATGTCAATGTCATCCTGATTTCGTGCCTGTCCGCTGGACGGTGGTTCTATCCCATGAGGGGATGCAATTATTATCAACTAAAAAATTCCCCTTCGAATTGGCTAACATGGTAGAGGAGGTTGCATATCGATTCTAATTACGAAAAAACCGAGTCTGATGGGGATTTATAAGGTCAGAATCGGTATCAATTCCGAGGTAGAGTGAATTAGATATTAAAGGACATTTGTAGCTCGAATGATTTATATGAATCACAGTGATGTGATAATTATTCATATACATATATATAAGTAGTAAGGGGAAATGCATAGACTCATCATATTTAACTCCCCATGGAGGCAGAGTCCGAGCGACAGCTTAAGAAAGCTGATAACTCGTTTTTGGGTGGCGTGCGTGATGTACCGAAGCAGGTCAATGATCATCCTGTAGTTATGTGCGATGTTAGAGTTCTTTACCTAAGTGTATCAGTGCCATGAGGGCTTGTCCAAGATGACTTTGAAACTAGTTAAAAGTAGTTTCTGGGTGTGGACGAAGAGTGTGAATTCATGCGTACGTGTGCACCTCTTTCGTTCTTAACGGAAGGTAACTAGGCAGAAGGATGGAGACAGCTACGGGGAGAAAAGGCAGAGTGCCGGGATAGCTCTGCAAAAGTTATATTTGTTTAAGTGTGTGATTTTCCAAGCTGTAATGGGTAAGTTACTGTGATTTAGCCACAGTTGTAGCTTGGTTGTCTGTTTTGACATTTTGTAAAGATGTTCTATTTCATTTAATCTTTTGACTTTGTCTTTACAATTGTGTGAGCTCACTAGTGCGTTCTCCTGTCTTTTAAACAGGCGGATCTAGTGAACTGGACTGAGCGTCCTAGTGAGGGGAATAAGTGTCTTAGTGAGGGGACTAAGTGTCCTAGTGAGGGGACTATATTTTGGAGAAGAGATAATTGGTGTGTGACTAATTACTGATTAAGACTATTAAATGCCAGGGGGTTGTCTGTGAGACTTGAACTATGAATTATCATTCTATTAATTATCCTATAAGAACCTGAATTATTCAGTCAGTACTTTGCTTTGAATAAATGTATATTTTTGTAGTTCCGACTCTGATTTGGTGACCTGAGATAATGGAGTGGAGGTTGCGAGAGAGAGAGAGAGAGAGAGAGAGAGAGAGAGAGAAAGAGAGGGCAGGGTATTGCCAGTGATCGCCTGGAGAGAGAGAGAGAGAGAGAGAGAGAGAGAGAGAGAGAGAGAGAGGAGGGACAAAGTGTTACCAGTTTGCCTTCCGCCATGGCTAAATGCGTACCAAATATGAAAATAGCGGGGGCGACGCTCCCGTTGTTAATATATATATATATATATATATATATATATATATATATATATATATGTATATATATATATATATATATATATATATATATTTATATATATATGTATATATATATAGATATATATATAGCTGTGTGGCAGTTCAGTTCTTACCTTACTTCTTTTTATCTTTTGTCAGGTCATATATGCCACTTGAGAAATCTGATGATAGACGCCAAAACGACAAAAGGTCAGCAGCCCACTGTTTCTTGGAGTAAGTATGGTCATTCAAGGTGGGGGAGGACACTATTGACACTGGGAGATCGGAAGAACGCTGTATCACGACACAAAGGAAGTGGTTGTGCTTAGAAACTGAAACCAAAGACAACGAGCGTGGAAGAAACTTGAAGAACACAACCTGGTGTATTAAGCCATTAGACATATATGTATATATATGTGCATATATATATATATATATATATATATATATATATATATATATATATATATATCTTAAAAAATCACTGTAGATGCACGTGACTTCATAAATAAGCGAATACCTCAGACATCGTCAAGGAGTTAACTCCTCGACGTTGTCTGAGTAAAGACGAAAGCGCTTGGATTTCTAACTATTATTTTCCTGTGGTATTCGCATATATATATATATATATATATATATATATATATATATATATATGTATATATATATACATACATAATTTCGGGAAATCCAAAAACACGATGAGATAAAGGATTTATTCGTAAAGAAACGTTTTGCACAGGAACTTTGTGCATCATCAGTCTGTTAAAATAAAAGCACATTTTGAATTAATAAAAATACAAATAAAAATTACAATCTGAAATTTAAAATTTAAAAATTACCATACTTCAAAGTTAAAAGTGAAACTCACATTAAAACATAATCACTGAAACACCAACCATCCGCTAGGAAAGGAGGAGAAGATAATGACTAGAAAATGGGATTCAGGTCAAAGAAAGAATAATGCTGAAGGTCTCGCTAGGACGATGAACTAACCGGGCCGTATTCAATGAAGGAACAAGTCTTTTGATAAATAAAGACTGACGTGTTGTTAAATACTCAGAGTCCTTATTGTAACCTAAAAGGGAGAAGTGATGTTTCTTGACTTCAATCTTACATTTGATGGCATGATTTCTTATATCTGAATGCTCTGGTCTACTTAATCCCTGGCCAGTTCTAAAACTATACCCCATGTGGCTGCAATATCGCATTTATATGGAAGTTCCTGCATATCCTATATATATATATATATATATATATATATATATATATATATATATATATATATATATATAAACAAATACCACAGGACATTCGCAAGAAACGTTCCTTGACAATGTCTTATTAAAGACGAAAGTACTTGGATTTCTGCCTATCATTTTCCTGTGGTATTCGCTTATTCAATGAAGTCACGGGCATTTACTGTGATTTTTTAAGCATATATATATATGTGTGTAACTAGGAAGAAGCTCAGACTAGACTTCCAAGCTCAGAGTTTCCCTCCTGTGTTGTAAGATCTCCAGAGCCATGCTCTAGC